>NW_026606962.1:600000-755000 GCF_029890125.1 Rhinichthys klamathensis goyatoka
AGTTGAGGCGGCCACGCCCCGGCGCTATTCACATGGTAAATAGTTTAGGTGATCTATGCATCGCACACGCAGCACGCCCCCCGATCAATGCCATAACAACACAAAGTTTCTTCATCAGATCACTGATAGTTCATCGCGTTTTGAGGATGGCACAGCGGGCACGCTACTCCGGTAAAGAGGCTGCCAGATGATTCTGTACAGCGAGGAAGAATTCACCTTTCCCTCAGAGGAAGATTATTGCAACTCAGACGACGAACGGCTGCATTTTGAAGAGAGAATTGATCCCGCCGAGGATACAAGTTCGGCGTAAGTGTTATATTGTTTAGTGTTATATAATTATTTTTCTGATCATATAGAACTCATCTTTTCAGACTATATTTTGCTTAGTATTGCCTTACAATATCCCTAACATTCGTGTATGCTCAAGTGTAAACTTTCAATGTGATAACGTTACTCTCTAAACATTTGTATATTAAATATATTTCACTCAGTTTTGATTAGCTTATGTGTAATGTAGCTTATTTGCGAATATCTGCTTAGGTGCAGCCTAAATATAATGTGATTTAGTGCAAATATATTTCAGCCTCCAGTAAAATACTGTCTAAATACTAGACATTATATTTTTATATATAAATGTTCTGTTTTGGTTAGCCTATGACACTGCTTATCTTGCTAAAATACTGCATAGATGATTGTGAATACAGGTGTAAATGTTTGAAATGCTCTAAATGCGCGCGCTCTATAGGCTACGTTATGGCCCATCAGCAGATTCTCGCGGTGTATGGCCCATAAATAGATATTTCTCCGTCCTATGGCCCATCAAGAGATATACATTGTGCGTCCATAACCAGTAATTGCCCACAGATTACTTTGGATAATGTGCTAACAGTTTTTTTGTTTTGTTTTTTAGGAATGTGGCTGCATCATGCTGTCCTTCTCCAGCAGGTGTCGTTCAGTTCTCAGTGCGATCGAGAATCATACTGAGTAAGTGCATAAACGTAATATTTTACAGATGTAATGTAGCCTAATTGTGTTTACATCGTCATAATGTAAAAGTTCATATTCTTGTGTGAAATTACAAAAAACTATTTTTTTTATCCATGGCAATTAGTGATTGATAATGATAATAATACAGTGTCTTTGATTGTGTTATCAGCATGCTCACACTTTTTATTTCTTCTTTTATATAACAGATGTGACAATGAACGTCCAAGCAACACCAATGCCCAGGCTGCCAAGGCAACTGCAAAAGGCTGCAAATATAAAAATGGACAGATGTCAGCATCAGTGAGATGTACCGCTACCTAACTGACCATCAGCCTTCAGAAATCATTCTGATATGATTTTTTTTTAAATCAATGTTGGAAACAGTTGTGCTGCTTAATTTTTTTAACCTGTGATAGTTTTTTTTTTAGGATTCTTTGAATGCATTTTATTTTATAAAAAAAAACAAGTTTGGTATTTTTATGTTTTTTTTTTTTGAAAGGATGTGTTAAGTGATAGGAATGATTTTAAGTCTTTACGTTCATAGGAAAGATTTCTATTTTGAATAAATGCTGTTCTTTTAAATTTTTTATTCATCAGTGAATCATTCTTAGTTCAGGCTGCCTCACAGCACCTTGATGGGCCATTAGGGGAGTGTCTTTAGTCTTCCCAGGTGTAAATGACATTAATATTCATGGGCAATCAGACTCCCACGCATACAGCAGGCCTGACCAAAAACTGACGTAAGAAATTGAAATAGTTATATTGTTGTTTGTGAAAGAGTGGTCAGAATGATTTTCACTTCATTTTGAAGTAAAAATTCTAGCCTACAAGAATAGTAACTCAAAAGTATTGTGGACAACTATTCAGTATGTGTTAAATGGCCTTATTGCGGTGACAATTTTTTCCCCAAAACGTACTAACCACGCATAATATATTTTTTTTCTATAAAATGCAAACATGTACATCCATTTTGCTCACATATTATTGTAGCAGAGTTTGTGCTGAATACAGCAAATTTATATGTTGGCAAATGGTATGTTTTAAGTAGCTGAAATAAGCACAAATGTCAGGGCATGTCAAAACATCTCAAGGGCCCCAAAAACACCTCAGACCCCAGAGGGTTAACTCTAGTCTAGGTTTAACTACATGTTTAACTACATTTTTTTTCTCTCTCTTTTTCTTTGTCTTCACCGTGGGATGGAGGGAAACGTAATTTCGATTGCTTGTATGTCTGGAGCATGTGAACAATCGACAATAAAGCTGACTAACTAAAAGCAAAGAACAGCGATGCAAACAATAGTTAAAGATCAACTGAATGCACCTTTAAAGCAATTTTATATTTGATGTTACTATATTAATCCAGTGTATTTAACATATCACTACTTCTTGTTTCTTTCACGTAAATGCACCACACTTAATGATTAAATCAAGCTATGAGGCTTACGTCGATCTAAAGAGTTTCTGTGCTAATGTCAGGAAATCAATCCATCCATCAGTCACCTCAGTGTGATGGCTGAAAGGCCTCCAACATACCCGTGTGTCTCAAGGAATAAAACACACTCCCTCTGTCACATGCTGGGATCCCACGATTTCTCTGGGAGCATGCTGTTCTCAACGGAGATGCCATATTTCAGGAAACATACCTATAACGTGAAAATCATAAATCATACAGTGGAGGGATCAAGTCAGGATCCAAGAAGGAATGTATGAGAGAGAAACAAGAAGAGACAGTAAAAGAGGGATTGAAGGAAGACAGGAGGGAAAGACAGGACTGCTGTGTTTAAGACCCAAGTAGGCCAGTGGGACTATAGAAAGGGCACATGGTAATCCTGGCATTTAATCAGGACGCCATAGAACGTGACCAGAAAAAACAAATCACACTCACACTCGACAAGGAAAAACAAAGATGGTTTATAATCATAAGCCTCATTATACAAACTGTTTGATCCAGACTGCAAATCAGATCAGGACGAAGAGCTTTCGTTTAGACAACTGCATTTTCCTGAGAGCTGGAGTAGCAAACGTAGCCTATAGCGAATAGCAAACAGGACTGAGTGTTTTAAAGTGAGGCTACCAACTAGCATCACAAAACTGCTAATACTTATGAATGTTATTGCTGTTGTTTTCCCACCAAAATTATACCACTTCATGAAGGATGATTTCATGAAGGATTTGTTTTTTTTATTTATTTACAGGGATATTACTAGGGGATGCCAGATATATCAGTACCATATTAGTTAACGACTGACATTAGAAATGTTTTTAATCGATTAGTATTTGTCAATAGTGAAAATCGGCCAGTATTGGATATTTAACTGTTCATGCTCATTTTCTCTATTTTTACATATTTATTTTAGATGACCTTTACTGTCATGTAATACTCAATAAAAGTGCTTTCGAAGTTCAATAAAAAATCTTTAAAAATAAATGTATTAACTGTTTAGGTGCTATATGTATTTTTTAGCAGCCTCTATCGGTGATGTTTCAGATTGCAACCAAGTTTTACAAGAGCGCTCGTGCTCTTGCGCGTGCTCGGACACAAGAGCGAGCACTCATGGTACACGGCCACACTGAGACTTTCAACACACAGGAGAAAGCGTCACACAACATGCTGGAAACTCATGTTAACTCCCACTGCAACGTTACAATAATAGGCTACTTTTATCAGCTTGACGTTGAACTAATGCTCCATGCTCGTACCATGATAACGTTACATTGACTGCATTTAGCCGGGATGTGGTGTTAGCATAAGGCATTTCACTAACTATTCGTGTATCTTTCACAATCAGGCAGCGCAATGTCAACATAGATGAATTTATAATATGATAACGAAAACGGTTAGTGACTAGACTGAACAATTTCAGTGTAACAGTAAGATCGTAGGAAGTAACATTACTGTACTGAACGTGTCTGGAAATGTGTATTATAAACAATATGATAGTAGTGGGATGAGTGACGTTAGACAGTAGATCTAGTACATAAAATAAAAGTTACATCCTAAAGCACCTACTTTTTGTTATCCTGGAACAGTCTTTTGTATTCATTTCATATCTCATGTATGTTGTAGTTTACCTGGCTATTTCATTACAGATTACCATTATTTATTTCAGCATATCTGAAAACTTAATAGCGGAGGTCTCTCCATAATTCAAACGCTCTGCCGATGTTGATCCGGGTTTTCGTCCTAAGTCGATCCGATTCACGTTTGGCCTGACGAGCTTCAGCAGATACATTTTTGTTTTGTTTTTTATATTTTTTGTTGAGTTTGTGTTGGAGTCTGTGTTGTGCTGGAGGCAGGTCGTTTTTTGGTGTTATCAGACTCCATGTCGTTAGCTGCAGTGCCGTCGCATAGACTGTATATAAAAAGGAGAGAGGCTCGGGAGCGCGCTTGCACGTCACATCCGATGGATTTCGCAGAAAATCCGACCCGGAGACTTCACATAGAAATAGGAATACTGGCCTTCAGAGGTAATAGCAAAACCCGACAAGTGGATCATTGTAATGTGTGATTACAACCCCTTCACACACAGGCAATAAAAAAGGATTCATTTTAGAAGAAAAGTTCCACATAGCACCTTTAAATGCAATATGTAATAAATCCCAAAATATACATCCATTTTTATACTATATGTATATGAAAATATATATACAAAAATTATATGAAAAAAATTATTGGTATCAGACAAAACTTTAATATTGGTGCATCGCTAGATATCACTAAAGACTAATAGGATGGGAAATTATATTGAGAACACTATAAAAACTATAAAAGGATTACCAAATAAAACAATAATTATAATAATATGAAGAATAAATAAAGACCTGGATTATATATATATATATTTTTAAATAGCCTGTTATATTTTGTCATTTAGTGTAGACACCCAGGCACATGGTAAAAAAATCAACTGAATGAAAAAGGTTCAATTAATTGTGATACTGTGATAAAAGGGGGAAAAAAAAACTGATTTAAATATGAATAACTGAAATAAAGTGGAAAACGAGATATGCCTTTAATTTGTCTTTAATTTGAGATATGAATTTAAAATGTGCTAAGTATTTCAGAATGAAGCATGGCACAGTATTCTTTCATATGCGAGCAGCTCGTTCTCTTACGAGAGGTTCTCTCGTATTGCGTAAGTTTAGCTTACGCTACGGGAAAAATTCATCTTCTTGAGATATTGAAGCCAAAAATTATCCTTAATTTTGTATCTATTGTCAACGCAGTGCAGCAGCTAGCAGACCTAGAGCAGGCTGTCTAGCGTGCTCAGTGGCTGCCCTGCGGCAACTGCAGCAGCCTACCAGTGAGCCCGACGTGACGTCACGTCCAATGAAGGGCGCTCGCGCCCTCAATGCGTCCTAGCCCGCCAGAATGGGCGTGGCTTAGCGTATATAAGCAGGGCTCGGAGGCTGAATCTTTGATTTGCATCTCTTCAGCGAAGCTCTCCGCATCGCTGGATCTTGAGAAGCTGCCGCCGCTGTTGAAAAAGCGACAAGCCAGATTAGGACAGTGCCTGAGGAAGCCGGCCGTCTTCGCCACCTTCAGCCTTCCATGCGAGCTACGCTATCCGGCGACGTATCCTTTTTACAAAGCTTTTCTCTATCTAAAAGAGCGCGAGATGTCTTTGTAAAGATGTCTCGCACTTCCTGCGGCTCGTGTAGAGCCCCGCTCAGCGTCAGAGACCGCCACATTATCTGCGCTCTCTGCCTGGGCCAGGAACACGCTGCTCTTGCCCTCTCTTCGGCAGGATGTGAGCATTGCGAGGAGCTTCCGATGTCGACCCTGCGGGCTCGACTCAAAGCCGTCACCACCGAAGCTGTCTCTCCGCCCTTTGTAGGACCGCACAGGAAGAAGCGCCGTTCTCAAAGGCCGCCGGAGCCTGTGGCCATTGCGAAGCGCTCGCCAGAGTCCCTCCCTCGAGCCTCGCCCTCGTCGTCTCAACCCCCCTCACCGACGCGCAGCCGCCGGCCACTGCCGTCGTGTATCTGATGATGAGGCGGAAGGACCCGCCGTAGGAGAAAGCTGTTTCATTCTGGCTTCGGATAGCAAGGATTGGTTGAGTTCTCTTCACTCCGCCTCCTCCTCGATCCAGGAATCTGGCAGGACCCGCGCTGGAGTGGACGCTGAGCTGATGCGCCTCCTCTCACGGTGAACGGGATCGTCGACCGCTTTTCTGAGGTACAGAAAACCATGCAGGCCATGAACCTGTTCCTGCCCCGTCGCGCTAGCTCCGCTGCAGGCCGCCCACGTGACCAGCCGCCTGCAAGAGCCACTACACAGCGCCCAGCTCAGCCCAGACAGTCCAGCCAGTTACAGTATTCATTAATTTTTGTTAATGTTAGTTAATAAAAATCCAGCTGTTCATATTAGTTCAAACTACATCAACTAATGTTAACAAAAACACTGTAAATTATTAGTAAATGTTGAAATTAATATTAACTAAGATTAATAAATACTGTAGAAGTATTGGTCATTCTTAGTTAATGTTAACTAAAGTTACAAGTTAAAATCCTGTCTCTAAAGGCATCTGACACCAGGCCCTGTACTTGAGTGCATGCCCGCTCGGTCACCACTTGAACTGGTCTAGATACTCCATGTGTTGTGATTCCCCCTTGGTAATCCCATGTGTGTATTCTTCCACTGTACGGTGTCCCTGTCGGTAAATCTGTGTCTTTCCCTGGGCAGATTCTTCTCTGCCCCATCTATGCACCTGAAGCAGTTTGATCCCTGTCTAGGCAGGACTTACCGCAGGGATTTTTTCATATGTAGCACTGCCCCATGGGTAACTCCATTTGTGTATTTCCACATGTTTCTCCCTACTGGTATGATGTGGCCTCTGTAGCGTCCCTCTCCATTGGACTAGGTATGCTTCCTCAGCATTAACAAACATTGGTCATGGAGGAAAAAATTGGGAATTGAGAACCAAAGCTCTATTACCGTGAAACAACAAATTAACCCTCTGGGGACCAAGAACGCACCCGTGTGTTTTGGCAGTTTTTTTTCACATAGCAGCAACATTGACTTAAAATACTCCGTCATTTATGGTCATATAAATAAAATCAATACATGATTATAAACTATAGAGGGTCTTCTTTTTTGTGTACACTCACATTAACATCAAAACCTTGTGTTTTTTTTTAAATGAATAAAATAAACAGGGTGTGCTTTCAGCTCACTCTGTCTCCGCAAAAATCTTTCTGAAACACGTCTGGAAAATGAACTGAAACTCAGCTAATACTTATCACACAAACATAAAACATACGTCTAAAGAACGCTTTAAATTTCTACTTTTAAATAAAACAATTCACATTTAAAACAAATATTCTCCTGCAATGTAATCTGTATGAAACTAAAGAGAAGTACAGTTTCTCCTGTCTCAGCTCATTATCGTTAATTTGTTCACACCCACTCGCAGAGCGTGCTATTCATAAGATAATGTGTTGAGGCCATATCCAAAACAGATAAACGCCCCCAGGCAAAAACTCTGTAAACACACTAGGGGTGACCCCGAATAGTCGAAGATTCGATGCTTCGATAGGAGGAGCCTGATTCGACTACCAATCTCACGGTCGAATCTTCGCAGATGTGTTATTAAACGAGGATTATGTCATTTTGGCTATATGAGTGTGCTCAATGTCTGATTTCACATAGAACTACTGGTTTTCTGTCAATATGTTAATATACAGCCTATTATGATAATGCTGTCGATAAAAATGTGCAAAGAAAGAAGCTTTTAATAAATATTTTAACGTGCGCGCAGGGTGAATAAATCCAAACACCCCGTGACAGATTTAAGTTTCACTTTCGATATCCGTGACCGACAGAGGAGCGTCTTGTCGGCAGGGATTTAAATCTTTAAAAATGTCTGGGATAAGACAATCTAAAGATGCACACCATCAGAAAGGATATACTCCAAGGCTGGATTTAGCATCAGGAAAGCACTTCTGCCGGCCAACGTTAACAGGTTGGTTTTCCTCGGGACGTTCTAAAACGCTTAACGTGAAAAAAAGCTTTTAAAACGCTTAAATGGCACTTTTACGTGCTTAATGTATGTACACAGTAGGCTACACACCTTAAGAAACCATTCTATGTGCAGATAAGCAGATGAACCCAGAATATGAACGCAACGCGTTTCTCCTATTGAAAGTCACGTAAAGCTTTTTCTTTAACGGTTTTCTATGGGAGGAAAATGCTTAACGTAGCCTAAGTTATAATAAAACGCGTTGCGTTCATATTCTGGGCTCATCTGCTTTTCTGTAAGCTATATAGTATGCTTTATTAATATAAGGTGTGTACAGAATTTGATCTTTTAATATAACAGTTTTAGGACAAAGCCGTTAAGCGTTTTTCACGTTAAGCGTTTTAGAATGTATTTTATCCGCGCACACAATTTGAAAAGACTCAAAAGGACACAGGCCGAGTGAAAGACTGGATTTAGTTTTTTCGATCAGGTATGGATAAGTGATTTCAAAACATTTCAGCCGGTTCTAATTTGATTTTTGGATACTGTGAACACGTTATAGCTAAAAAGACTGCCGCTCTAGTTTAGCGTTTATTGTTGTTTCTGCAGTTAAAAATACAAAGTTGACAATCCTGGCCATACTTTCGTTATTTTAATAATTTCTTTATTTTTATTTTATTAATTGATCACTCAGGGTGATCTAATTTAACTATTTGTGACTTGTGTTTTGAATATTTGTTCCCCTGCACTTTAGGCATTTTGCACACATTTGTTCTGCTTCTTGTGATTTGATTCTGACTTATTTCGTTTTGTATTTTTATTTATTATAAAAGTATATTATGTTCTTAATTGTTGATTATTTTTCAGTGCATCGATGTTGCGCTGTAGGCCTATAGAGCATGCTCGTACAGGCAATTCAGCCAATTTAATTTGATTTGCATGTGAAATGCAAATCCTATCTGCATTGTGGCCTTTCTGCAGTTATTTATGTTATTTCTTAGTTTTATTGATCCAAAATGTTTTTATACATTTTCTTCTATCTTTGTGTGATGTTCTGTACATCGCGGCTTTAAAATGTTAAAGCCCCGCCCCCTCCCCAACACCACACACATGATTCGACTATTAGTCGACTATAGGCAGGACCTGACGAATCTGATTCGACTATGAAAATCCTTAGTCGGGGACACCCCTAAAACACACTATATTTTTTAAACAGATTAAGATTCGTCTTGCGCGGCTATGAGGAATAATCCTGGGACATTTACCACAGAACAAGTGCTGGTTTATTTTCACTTCGAGGAGGAGCAACAGATTCAGCTGAGAAGTGTAAGTGTTTTATGCTTGTTCTTTGTTCTAATCGCGATATAGAATAACGTTAGTGTCTGTAAACGGAAAAATAGCATACTGTATAAATGTGAATCGTGTGTGTGTGTGTGTGTGTGTGTGTGTGTGTGTGTGTGTGTGTGTTTGTGTGTGTGTGTGTGAATGAATGAATGAATGAACGCACAGATACGCACTGTTACAGACGAAATAAAAGACAACATTTCGTTGACTAGTTTTGGATAAAGTTTTTCAAATCAAATAAGCTTCAAATAAGCTTCAAAATAAAGACATCAAATAAGCTTTTGTTAGGAGTTTCTGGGGATAGAAGTGTCCAGACGTATGCACCCTGTATTTTAAAGAAGAACGTTTAATTATTTGTGTTTTATTTACATTTACATTTAATTATAAAAACATTTAAGAATTCAGGGACATTCATGTCCCTAAAGGTTGAAGTTTTCCTATTTCTTTTAATTAAGGCATTAAGATTTTTTATTCCTCTTTTTAGTCAACTTTAGCATGGGTGTGTTCACTTATTCTAAGCAGTGTGTGTGTGTGTGTGTGTGTGTGTGTAAATATATAATTAAAAAGCAATTTTAACCAGAAAAATCTACAATGCATGCCCAAAGTCGTGCAGCCATATAGTTTCTCTTGATATCAGCATGTTCACAGGAGACTGTACATGAACATAGTAAAATGAAAAATCAAACACCTTGGAAATGACAGGTATGTACTATGTTTCAGGAATGGGACAATGCTGTGTGACTGTGCAAGCCTCTGTCTTTAGATCAGTGTGTTTACTAATGTGTTTTTTTGTCCTTTGTTGTGTATCTTTGGATTATGCTGTGTTGTAAATAAATCCAAACAATCTAAAAGCCATTCTTTTTTAAATCTCCTCATTCTTTGTGCAAGGCTCCTCAATGATATGGCCTGATAGCACCTAATAGGGCCATTATGGGAGGGTCTTTGTCTTTCTCAGGTGTGAAATGCTATACATATTAATGAGAGATCACGCATCCTCGCATAAAGCTTTCTCAAACAAAACACGTCATACACATTCTAAAAGACTTTATTGACTTATCTGAATGAGTAGTCAGGATGATTCTCACATAGTTTTGGAGCAAATATTCTAGACTATGTGATACAATTTTCAAAAGTCTTGTGAAGAAATAATCAATATGTGTTTTGTGGCCTTATTTCAGAAACTTTTATTTTTAAGGTTTTCAATAACCATGCATAAATAATATTCTCTCAAAAATACAAACATGTGAATACATGTTGCTCACATATTATGGTAGCCCCGTTTGTGCTATATAGAGTGAATTTACAACTTTGCCATTAACATGTTTATAAATAACTGAAAAAAGCACAAATGTCAGTGCATGTCAAAACATCCCAAGGGCCCCAAAAACCCCTTGGTCCCCAGAGGGTTAAGCTCAACTGACTAAAGCAGCTCAAAGGGAGCTTTCTACAGACCAGTAGGGGATGAGGTGTGGCCTGGGAGGAAACCTGGCCTGACCTCTCAGACACCTGACGACCAGGTCGTGCTTTCCTAGTGACTTACAGTCAAATGCAATGTGATGGGCCCCAATGGAGGCCACATACACCTAAAGGGAGAGGGGGACAGTCTCCACTCCAACCCTTCTTGCAGGACCCTTCTTACCCCTGAACATATTTAGACAGTTCAGCACTGACTGTGCGCGCTCGTTGGTGAGATGCGTTGGTGAGATTACTGACCGAGTCCAACTTCATATCAAGAAAAGAGATGCTCTGCTCAGGAGAGAGCTTGCTCGTCTCCCAGTTGACCCGAAGCCCCATGTGGCAGAGGTGCCTGAGCACCAGGTCCCTGTGTCCGCACAACAGACCTTGAGAGTGACCTAGAATAAACCAGTCATCGAGATAGTTGAGAATGCGAATGCCCACTTCCTTTAGTAGGGCAAGGGCAGTCTCTGCAACCTTGGTAAAGATGTGGGTAGACAGGCACAGCCCGAAGGGGAGGACTTTGTGTCACATGCTGCAGAAGAGGCCACCTTGCAAGATGGGGGTGTCGAGAAAGTGTACTTTGTCGACATTCTGGATCTCAGCAAGGTTTAGCCAGAGATGACATTCCTGGACCACCAGAGTGGACATCGTCTGGCCGAGAGCCCGCACCATGACTTTCGTCACCCGGAGGGCGAGGTCAGTCACCAAGTGCAGTTACTGCATCAACCCCGGCTCTGAAATACCCTCATCCATTTCTTTGAGTGCTTTGGCCTGGTGCACTTACAGGATGGCCATCACATGCAGGGTGAAGACGGCCTGGCTAGGGGCACTGTAAGCCTTAGCAGCCAGGGCTGCCGTCGTCTTACAGGCCTTTGAGGTGGCAGGCACAAGTGCGCCGCAATTGCACGCTCCACCTGGGGAATCTCCACGTAAACCTTGGCAGCCCCACCATAGAGGGTAGTGAAAGGTACCTTGCACAACTTCTGAACCTCCTCACACCGTGTTCTAACCAGACACGATGCGATAAGATTCCAGCGACAGATAATTTGTCTGTCCACACCAGACACGACGCGACTATGGGACACGATTAAAATCACAGCCAATCATAAGAGCGCGTTGGCGGGCTCTCTCGGCAAGCTCCCGGCACTCGCAAACGAAATGGATAGGTGCATAATTAAATTCATGATTATTACACCATTTTAACATTATTAAAAATACTGTGAAGGATCGTCTGCCTCTCCCTTGTAATCAGCGACACCCCGTCCCTTAATTCGCCGCCCTTCGCCAGGTTCCCGACTGGAGTGGGTGTGATTGGAGAGGAGGGGCACTGAAGAGGAGAATTGGTGGCGTGTGATGAGGCACACCAGACGAGAATGAAGCCTCATCATCGCCGCTGTTAAATGCTGAGCGCTCCTTGAGAGACCGGTCTCTTCCCTGTGCATGCACACTGGTGTCCACGTGGGTTCAGGAAGGGAGCGCGGAGGGATTCCCACGCCGACGGAGCTGTGAGTCGCCGGACCCGCGGTCCGAACGGAGATCATGCGTGACGCTGCTGACGGGCTAGGATGCCGGGCCGCTAATCCCCTCCATTGTCGGGGCCTAGAGAGGACAAGCCGCGATTTTGAAGCCGCCGCCCCCTCGTGCCTCAGACCAAGGAGAGAGAGAGAAGCGCGTGTGACCGCCGGACACCGCCCCCTTACCTGAACCCATCCTATCTCTTCACTACCCTTCCTTCACGATTCCCTGGCACTGCGAGGACACCAGATGGACTTTTATTTTAACACTTTATTTCCCCCTTTTTTGGACATTTTATGTTTATTTAATTTAACAAATGCCTCTCCGAGTCTTGACACCACTCCCACTGTGTCTGTCGTTTGCTCCTCCCACCACAATACATACTCAGTTACTGAAACAATCGTTGTCATGGAATACAATTGTCTGTTAACAATGAGTTGACAGTTTAAACGTTCTTGTTCACTTTTATTTATTTTGAAGATCTGAGGTGAGCTGCTTTCAGTACGGCTATAAAAACACGCAAAATTATATTCAAACTCACACAGACGCTTTTAACATTACATAAAGCACATAAAGAGTACCTGAGATTATCATACTTTCTGTTGTTGTTCCGGCTGGGACATTGCAGAGATACTGTTTCTAAAATAGAATCATCGTGTGTCGCCATCGTGGCTGGACACGGTGTCATGCTCAGGACAAGGTGGAGGGTTCCACTTGATTCCGATGCCCGTGGAGGCCCGGGCAAGCATGGCCGTCAACTCTGCATCCGACTAAGCCTGAGTGACCACACCAGAACGGTGAAGCTTGGCGGCTTCATCTACCCCTGCAGAAGACAGTAGCCCGTTCTCCGACATCTATCCGGCAGCTATCAACATCTGATCCTTATCTGGAGCGCTGAATGACATGCTGGGTCCCCCGTGCGAAGGACCCGCGCCATCACTCTGCAGCTCGACGGCAGACGACACAGCAGAGGAGGTCTGTGGGGACTGGCCAAGCAGAAGTGCTCCCACTGTAACCATCAGGTCTCCCAAAGTGTTAACCATGCCCGTGGCTCTGCATTGTACAGAGGCAGTGTGCTGGGCAACAACATAGGGAACTCCAGTCGCAACCGCAGTGACTCGCTTTGATGGCATGAACCATACACAAACACTGCCTCAGCATGCTCTCACCCCAGACATGTGAGACAGAGCCGTGGCCGTTAGATGAAGACAGGAAACGACCACATCCAGAAACACATGGACAGAAAGGCATCTTTAAAAAGAAGCTTGCCGACCGTGCTTGCTCTTTTAGGGAAGCACCCAGGGGAATTTCACTGCACTTAACTGTGCACTGATAAGTCGAAAACTGCTGAATGCACCCTCTCCAACTGTGTAGAACGATCTTCTGTAGCACTTCTTTCGTTGCTTGGTGACTGGAAGAGTGATCACTGTGCAACCACTCGGCTCTGAAGCAAAAATCTGAATGAGTGGATTTTTCTAAAACTCAGAGGTGATTGGGGCTCCCAAGTGAGACCCCATTTGTCAGTCCACATAACGTTGTAGTGACTGATAGATGGGGAACTGAAACTTACAGCTACAATACAGTTGAAATGATCAGAAGCAAATATAAATCTGCAGAAGAAAATTTGTCAGGTAAAACTCCACACACAAGCACATACCCATCGAACATAAACAACTGCACAATGGGAACCATGTGCCTCACTTTATTTCCTTCTTTCCATACTCCCCTCACTTGGGTCTGCATTACTCAGTGTGGGAACATTTAACAACACATGCTCTCTCTCTCTCTCTCTCTCTCTCTCTCTCTCTCTCTCTCTCTCTCTCTCTCTCTCTCTCTCTCTCTCTCTCTCTCTCTCTCTCTCTCTCTCTCTCTCTCTCTCTCTCTCTCTCTCTCTCTCTCTCTCTCACCCACACATACTCACACATGCTGGCAAACTGTGAGGGCCATTCGTGCACAACACAGACCTTACACTGCAGGATCATAAAGAGGAATTCAATGCGGATGAGTGAATATTTTAGTCCCACAATACCAGACTAAGGCCTCTGATAAGCTAAAGCTTCCTCTGGGGAAGGACGAGGAGCCGTGAAGATCCGGCTCTGCGTGAAGTGAAGCACATGAAGGCTTTACTCGGCGGGATGGAGACAGTGGGAGTCTGCTGCCTGCCATGCTATGTCCATTCCAACCGCTCCATCTCATGATGTTTGGCTGCTCACATGACCGGGCCTGTGTTTAATTACAAACACATTTATTGAGGTGGAATGCTCGTAAAAAACCTTTGTGCCAGAAAGGTCGCAAAAACAAGACAGAGCAGATTTGATGGAATATTGATGGAAATGTTGTCAAAAGAGACGACCAGGCAACAGAGACAATGATGAATGTAATGTGACATGAGTGAACACCTCTCACAATTTTGAATAAGCAAGCAAGCAAACAAACAAACAAACAAAAACCCGCACAACCCAGGGTTCTCTCTGTTTCTCTCCTGACATGTGTTCCCAGTGACTAACCAGAGGTGTTTTATTAACTTTTAAAGCTGTTTGTACCTCTGGGAGTCACGAAAGGAAGAAAACAAACAGAGAGAGGGGGAGAGAGAAGGTCTCTTCACTGTTGGATATACGTTTTGACAACTTCAAATATAATATACACCCTCTCTCACAGACACAAACTCACAAAAAATGACCCAGAATACATAAATTAATAGCAACCTACATTTATTTAAAAGTATTAGAAGCATCAATGAATCTCTAAATTCAAGAGCTACGAGTATTGCTCATACCAGTGTTTTTAACAATTTATCTATAGCAGTCAAGCACAAATTCACCTGAAGTAATTTAAACTCACACTTATTGTGAATGCATCTACAAATTTCCAATTTTCTTATTTAGCCTGTTAAAGGTACAATATGTAGGAATTTTGTAATAAAATATCCAAAAATCACTTGCACAGTGTGATATATTTCCTGCAGTTGTGTACTTACAATATCCCAAAAGTCTCCAAAGATTTTGTATTTCAGAGAAATTCCAATTTTAAATAAGTGGCCGTCCCGGAAAAAAATGTCGCTTGTCAATGACGCAATATCCGCGCTTTCCTCAGTTTCCGCTCGTACTGCCATAGCCATGACGTAACCATGGCGACAGACGTGGACAACTGTGTCGAGCGTAACGTTTAGCTGCACGCTGTTGTTGTTTCGTTCAAACATTATGGACCATGGCAAGCAGACTTTGGGACAAAAAAGGAGAACCAAAATGAGGATCAATATCAGCGTGGCGTTTTCGAGATGCCGAGAGCTCCACGTCCGCGACTAATTTGAAGCAACACCGCTCTTGCATATACTTTATTAGACAGGTGAGCAAATGTACATAAAACAAAAGGATGCATCTGTGTTTCCTTGCAACACATGCAACTGTCAATAATATCACTTATAAACAATGCGAGATACATACGCCTATATGACGTGACAGATCAATCATTATGCATATGTTGATTCACCTCAAAAACTATCAAGTGATCGTTATGCTGATGAAAATTCACAGTTATATTGCTCTTAGTACTTTGGTAATGCTTTTATCACTTGTGTTTTGACCGAGATTATGGCAGTCCAATTAAATACAATCGGATATGTGTTGTTAAACAATATTTAGCCATTACTTGCAAATGTTCGTTTAAATTTACTTTGAGTACGATTGGTTTGAACACGTAAAACAACACAGCATTAACCATAAACACGTTAAACTGCGCACGCAGCATTAACCCAACAAATCATTTGACAAATAGCTGTAACAGGATAATATAGCATAACATTTCGCGTTCCTTGCAGTTAATTCATTATGGTGACATAAAATATTGCGATCAGACGTACAGGTAATACAAAAACAAATAAATTACCTCATCCGTGATCATGATTCATTAATTCCATAACATCTCTGGATGGTGAAAACGACATCTCCCATCGTTCAACTCTCCCTCATATCGTCACCAAGCTTCGCCTTTGTTATTGTTGGTAACTGCGCCCTCTTGTGGCGAAAAATTCGTTCATATAGTACCTTTAATAATTGTGCATATTTTGGGGAATATTAATACATTCCAATGTTTTATTTTTCTTACTATTGTATGATAAACCACCTGTGTCCTAAAGAAAACCCAGCTGAGAATCAATGGTGATGAAATTAAAGATGACTTGTATAGGAATACACTGCTAATAAAATTCTGGGTAAAACCGATAAGCCATTAAGTATTTTCAAGTTATAGTAAATAAATGGATGTTTCTAAAATGTATACTTTTTTATTTATTACTTTTATTTAGCAAGAACTCATTAAATACATCAAAAGTGATTTTAATGACTTTTACAAAACGTAAAAAAAAAAAAAAAAAAATACGATTTTTCTAGAATCCTGAAAAATGGTCTCTTCAAAAATATGAATCAGCACAAGTTAATTTATATAAGAATAAGAAATGTTTCTCGAGCACTAAATCAGCATATCAGAATGATTTATGAAGGTTCATGTGACACTGAAGAATGGAGTAATTATGCGGAAAATTCAGGGTTCCATTTCAAGGGAACTCGCGCTGCGTCGATTGACGCTAAGGGAACGCTTTGCGTGATGATGTATTGAAGCACATGTAAAATCAGTCCAATGGTGTGACGGAACGTCAGAGGTGGGGTCTGAACCAGGACGTCATGAACCAGGAAACTATAAAACCTGCCCAAAACAAAGCCGCGCCAGCTTCTGTGTCTTCACAGGCGCTATATGTGAAACTGTCCTTGTATATTTGGTGTTGTCTGTGATAGACTATGGCGAGCAAGCAGCAGCTTAGAGTGTGTGTGTTCCCCTGCCCGCGTTATTTTTACGGGTGGGGATGCACACACTTTATGTGTTGGTTGTTTGGGAGAGGAGCATGCACGGTCAGCGCTCGAGGGCGCTGGCTGTGAGCACTGTGATGTGCTTCCCTTGCGGACACTCCGATCCCGCTTGGCGTTTTTTAACGAGGACGCCCAGGCTTGCATTCCCCAAGGGTCAGGTACCGCTGCTGCCGAGGCACAGCGAAGGCTTCAGACTTGCAAATGGGTCTGTCAACGGGGTTAGAGACAAGCTCTGCCTTATATCTGCCTTCATCTGACAGATCTAGTGCCTTGTATCAGGGTTCAGAAGCACGCGCAGCGGATTCTTCCGCCCCGATACAGGCATCAACACTACAGCTATCTGGTTCCGAGGGACTAGATGTTGTTAGTGTTGGTACACATGATACTGAGGATTCACCACCTCAGTCTCATGTTTTTGATGAGCCCTGGTGGCCATTGAGAGACACCTCTGGCTCAGTCTGAGCAATGTTAATGAGAAGGACAAACATTTTTTAATAGATGCTCTTCTCTGGCCTCTTCGGCGATGCAGAAAAACATTTTTACCTCGCCGGACTCATGCCTCCTGGGCTGCTGAGCGGGAGCAGCCCCAAACTTCTAACCGTTCCACTCAAAAGCAGAACGTGGCTTCCCGTGCTCCCCCACAGGAAGTCTGGGGACACGGGAAGCTCGTTCAGCAGCAGCCATCAAGGGGTAAGACGGATCTGAGGACCGTCATTATCTTCAAGAAGGCTGCGAAGAAGGGTCCTGATGCCCGAGGGCTCAGGTCAGCGAGGGCAGATCCTCCCCGAATCAGAGCGGTTAACACCTCAATTTACGGTGCCTGTCTCCCTTCGGTGCCCTCAGGGGACCGTTATGCTAACCCTGCCACCTCGTGTGCTTCAGGGCGCAGCAGTCTCCAGCGAGCACATATCTCAGGTCCCACCCGGAAACGTAGTGGGCCTGGGATGCCCGCCCCCTCTGAGGAGGGTCTTAGAGCAGTCAATTCAGTCGTTCCCTGCCGGTTCGCCGTTACAGGGCGACGGACTGATTGCTCAATAACATCTTAATCCAGAAACCGGTCTCGAGAGGCTGGTACCTCCAGTAGAATTTCTGACAGCGTGGAAGCTACTGCCAAAGATGTCTCATTGGGTCCTGCAGACCATAAAAATGGGGTCTCCCCCACACAGGTTTATGGGGGTCCTACCCACCGTGGTGGGCCCCAAGCAGGTTCTGGTAATGGAACAAGAAATGAAAATCTTGTTGGGCAAGGGGGCCATAGAATATGTACCTCCCTCCAACAGGCACACTGGGTTTCACAGTCGGTGTTTCATCATTCCACAGAAGGATGGGGGGTTGCTTCCCATTTTGGATTTGAGAGTTCTGAACGAATCAGTTAGGCAACTAAAGTTCAAAATGTTAACTTGAGACAAATCGTGCCACAGATCAGATCCGAGGACTGGTTTGTCACGATAGATCTCAAGGAAGCATACTTCCACTTTTTCATCCTTCCACATCACAGGAAGTTCCTAAGGTTTACTTTCGGGGGCAAAACATACCAATATC
Organism: Rhinichthys klamathensis goyatoka; assembly: GCF_029890125.1. Lineage (NCBI taxonomy): Eukaryota > Metazoa > Chordata > Actinopteri > Cypriniformes > Leuciscidae > Rhinichthys > Rhinichthys klamathensis. The sequence continues at coordinate 618,671 of NW_026606962.1, forward strand.
GAGTTCTTCCGTTCGGCCTAGCACTATAACCCCGCACTTCCAGCATCCTGAAATATAATCAACTGGCGGTTCGGCATCGAGATGTCGTACTCGCCCACATGAAAGAGTTGGGGTCACAGCTAAATGCCAAGAAGAGTGTGCTTTCTCCAGTACAGAGGACCACTTTTTTAGGGGTAGTGTGGAATTCTATAGTGATGCGGGCACGCTTGTCTCCTCCATCCTGTTAGCTGTGTAAAAGATATAGCTAGGCCAGTCACTCACTGTAAAACAGTTTTAGAGACTGTTGGGTCTGATGGCAGCAGCGTCCAACGTGATACCTTTTGGACTGCTGTACATGAGACGCCTGCAGTGGTGGCTCAGGACCAAAGGGTTTTCCCCGAGGGGCAACCCCTTTCGCATGGTCAGGGTTATGCGGCTGTGCCTACATGCCCTGGTTATGTGGAAGAAACCTTGGTTCCTGTCCCTGGGCCCTGTGTTGGGAGCTTCGTGTCGTCGCAGGATGCTAACGACAGACGCCTCCCTCACGGGCTGGGGAGTGATCATGGAGCTCCACCCCGAGGTGGTGGAGCGGATATGGAAGGAGTTCGGCCAGACTTAAGTGAATCTGTTTGCGTCTCGAGAGATGTCTCACTGTCCACTCTGGTTCTCCCTCATACATCCAGCTCCTCTCGGACTGGATGCGAGGGTACAGACGTGGCTGAGGGTACGTTTGTATACTTTTCCCCCGATCGCTCTGCTCACGGGAGTTCTGGAGAGAGTTCGCAGGGACCATCTGCGCCTACTTCTTATAGCCCCGTGGTGGCCGGGCAGAGTATGGTTCCCAGATCTAGTGTCTCTCCGCAATGGGCCTGTCCCAAGCAGAGGGCTCTATGTTTCACCCTCGTCCCGAACTGTGGAACCTGGGGGCCCAGCTCATAGGGTCAGGTCTCTCAAGTGGAAGGTTTTCACTTCATGGTGTAGTGACCGTCAGCTGGACCCAGTTAACTGCCGGTTGGTACAATGCTGGAGTTTCTGCAGGAGCGGTTCACTGCAGGTCTATCCCCGTCCACTTTAAAGGTTTATGTGGCGGCCATAGGTGCTTACCACAGTCCTTTGGGTGGAATGTCTGTGGGTAAAGACCCCTTGGTATCTCGTTTCCTCCGTGGCACCTTGAGGCTGAGGCCTGCTGCACGCACGAGGGTTCCGACTTGGGACCTGGCGATTGTCCTTCAAGGCCTTTCCCAGGCTCACTTTGAGCCTTTGGAAGAGGTTCCAGCCAGATTTCTGACATTGAAAACGCTGTTCCTCCACGATATTTCATCTATTAAGGGAATAGGAGATCTTCAGGCTCTGTCGGTTGCTCCCTCGTGCTTGGAATTTGTACCCGGCATGGTTAAAGCGTTCCTTCATCCTAGGCCGGGTTATGTTCCCAAGGTCCCCACTAATGTGGCTCGATCTATAGTGCTGCAGGCCTTCTGTCCTCCTCCCTTCCAGGATGCGGACCAGGAAAGGCACAATTTGCTGTGCCCGGTTAGGGCATTGGATACTTACGTCCACAGAGCTGCCCTGTGGCGTAAATCCGAACAATTGTTTGTTTGTTTTGGACCCCCTAACAAGGGGTCACCAGCATCTAAGCAAAGAGCAATCTCACTTGCTTATGAGTCGACCGGACAACCTTCACCTATGGCGGTGCGGTCTCACTCAACTAGGAGTATGGCGGCCTCTAAGGCCTTATTGTCAGGAGTACCTCTACAAGTCATCTGTGATGCGGCAGGCTGGTTCTCACCTCACACTTTCGTCAGGTTTTATTCTCTGGACTTGGACTCTACACCAGGGTCCCGAGTGGAGGGTACCAGTGTTGGTATAGACGTTCCCTTAGCATCAATCGATGCAGCGTGAGTTCCCTTGAAAGGGAACGCTTCGGTTCGCTGCGTCACCTGCCATATCTCCTTCGTGCCTGTAAGCGACTTGTTCAGACCTTACGAAGCGCTGACGCGGCTTTGTTTTGGGCAGGTTTTATAGTTTCCTGGTTCATGACGTCACCCGCCTCTGACGTTCCGTCACACCATTGGACTGATTTTACATGTGCTTCAATACATCATCACGCAAAGCATTCCCTTAGCGTCAATCGACACAGCGTATCGTTCCCTCTTCAGGGAACTGAGGTTACAGTTGTAACCGAGGCGTTTCCATTACATGAATGAATTACATTTAAAAAAATATTAAAACAGAAATTACAATTTGAAATTGTAATAACATTTCACTTACTTTTCTCTACTGTATTGAATAAATGCAGCTTTGGTGAACATAAAAACTTCCAAAACAAACAAGAACATTTTGAACGGTAGGGTATACTCTAAATATATTAAACAAAATGAATTAAAAATAAAGCACTAAAAGCTAAAATCATTCATTTTAAATGCTATGAATTTGTGAAAGAAAATGTGGATAATAATGTCCAGACCAGTATAAAAACAGAAATTAGATGACCGCAAAGGTAATCGAAAATATAAAAATAGGGAGGGGGGGAAACATGAGCAATTAAACATCCAACACAGGGAAATAAATACAAATATTTATTTTAAAATAATACCAATAAAATTGAAATTAAATAAAATCTCCAATTTCAGCCGATATCTGATATGGTACCAACATATTGTGTATCTCTAAATTTAAGCACACCCAAAGAGTCAGAATGATGACAGTAAGAGCTCCAAACAGGAGGCAGGTCATAACAGCACATTACCCCAGTGCGAGTGAGCCCTATGAGGCAGCAGGCCTGATCCTGTCCATGCTTCCTCTACAGAGTGCTACTCATTCATTTTTAACTGTGATGACTGATGAGGGATAAAAAAACATAGCTGTAAAGCAACACAGTCCGCAAGGACTCATGAACAGCCTATCCATCTGCAATCTCTGCTGTTTAAATTAACACATATCATCATTAGTCTTACCCTCCTCTCGCTTTCCTTGTCTCTCTCTCTACATGTCAATGCAGACTGATCACTCATCTCCGCCACGAATGGAAAGAAAAAAAATAACAACCACAAATGAGATATCTCAAGTGTTTCTTACTTAAATCTGACTAAGGTGATTTTATGGCATCAGACTGATTTTTGATTTCAGAGGGGCGCTTTTTAGATGGTGACCCCATAATGGGGCACTGGATCTGAAATCTTCCATTTTGGCTCATGGGCACTCAGTTCTGCAGATGGGTTGTTTTGAGCCAATCATCTAAACCATTTTTTATTTTTTTTTTTACGGCAGATAACCATTAATGGCCGATATTCAAATATTTTTTTCTATATGACCCTCCATTTTGGTGTGTGACTGTGTTTGAGTGTCGCTCACAGGTGATTGGCTGATTAATGGGCGATTGATTAGATCAGATCAGACATTACATTCAAAACAATATTAAAAATACAATAGTATATAAAGAATATTAAAATAAAACTGACTTAAGAACACACTCAGTCTCAAACCGTAGGCTACAATTCAAATCCTTGACCCTAAAATTTAGGGGTGGGAATCTCTAGGCACCTCACGATTCGATTCGATTACGATTCAGAGGGCTGCGATTCGATGCTAAATCGATTATCAGAATCTTTTTTTTGTGTGTGTGTGACTATAAATACTTTGCTTTAAAAGTACAAAGTAATGACCCATAAAGAATTAGCGTACAATATATTTTATTAACATTGCAAAGAACCAACAGGAAAATACATGTGTGTCTGAACTAGCAGCAGCATATTTGTAGTAAATTAATAATATAACAACGACCGGTAACGTTACAGCCGAGTGTTTTTCCTCCTCTGGCTGGAAACGTGTCATTTGGCTTCATGTGTCTTGTTTCCGAAATATTTTAGTTTTACTCTACAAAGCTTACAACTAGTGTGGCTCTTGTCCAGCTCCTTTCCCCCTTCAACTTCAGAAGCCAAAATATTTCCACACGTCAGCTTTTAACGAGGAGGGTGTTTGGATTTGGCGCTCAGCCATCGCATCCGCGTCTGTTATGTGCACGCCACAGACGGTCCGGCCACTGCACTTCCGCGCTTCAGAGTTCCGTCTTTCGCGTTCCGTCAATATTACGTTATTATAAATATATATCTAAAATTTTTTTTTTTTTTTTGAAAATCGATTTTTGACAATTGTGAATCGATTCAGAATCGTCCACGTCCGCATCGCGATGCATCTAAGAATCGATTTTTTCCCCCACCCCTACTAAAATTCCTTGATGGATCTGATGTATACATGATTTAATAATCTCTAATCCAAATTTGACTCTTATACTTTACGGCACTAAAGCCCATTAAGTGGAATCGATGATTAACACCCTGAAGTTTGTTTTGGAGAGTTGTGAGAGGTGAAAGCACAGCTGCGGTTCCATCGAGATGGAAATCAGAGGCCCTTGTGGGACACAGACACGGCTGGGTTCTGAAGGGAGCAGAGAAGCAGAGAGGAGAGACGCACAAACATGTTTACACAACACACAAACGAACACGCACACACACGCATATGCTAATGGCTCTATGACAGAAACTGCAACTAGTGTAAGAGCAGACAATGTCTCTGTCCTCAGAGAACTCCCTGCATTATTCAGAGATTGTTAATAATTAAGCAGTGAGCTCATTGCAAATGATGTATCTACATTCAAACTCACAGCTACGACTCTACTTCCAGTTCAATTCAATCTGAAGATTTTGTGCTGAGACGCAGAGAGATTATGACACTTCACTGTCACATCTCTCTTAAACACCTCTCCACAGCCGAGGCAAACAGCAGCCTCGCTTTTAGTCTCTCCAGAGCTGAGTGCGGCCCTCACGGCTGCTTCCTTTCTCAAAGCTGCACACTCCGGTTTCAATTGTCAAGAATCCATTTTCTTTCTTTATTTTCAACAAAAAGCAAGGGAGCTCTAGATCCAAAACCCTAAGGTTACATTTTATATATCTAAAAGATTGGGGAATTTCAAGGGAACTCGGGCTGCGTTGGAAGTTAAGACGCTATGGTAACGCCTCTGCAGGATTGTGTCTGCAGCACTTGCGTAATCACTTTTTTTGTAGAATATCGTCCTGTGATGCATGACGTTTTATCGAGGAAGCTATAAAGAATACCCAGACCAAACATTGTCAGCTTCTGTGCCTTTAGTAAGCGCTCTGTGTGAATTTTTGTCTTATTTGGTGTTGTTTGTCACATTAAGAAACTAATGAGCAGCAGTTAAGATCTGTGTGTCTTCCTGCCCGTCCTACATCACGGGAAGTGACACACGCGTGTTCTGTTTGGGAGTGGAGAAGCGTGTGCGCTTTTCCCCCGATCGCTCTACTTCCAGGAGTTCTAGATAGGGTTCGCCAGGACAAGGCCCATTTAATATTTGTAGCTTTATTCTGGCCGGCCCGAGTATGGTTCTCAGGAGGCGTGTAACGGTTCACAAAATTCATGGTTCGGTACGATACGACACAGTGGTGTCACGGTTCGGTACGTTTTCGATACAGCAAAAAGAGAGAAAGGTCCTTGATTTAAAAAATATATATATTTATTAAAAGTAACATTATTTTTAAATAAGTGTGAGTTTTCCTACATCTTGAAACTTTTAGTTTTATAAATGAGGGTATTCTTTGAAGGATGAACAAATAATGTTTTGGTCATCACATTAAAAATAACATTCAAATATGACAATATTTGAGTTTTGAAGTGCTGGAAAAAGATGTGTGACGTACTTGAAAGCATTTTACTATTCCTGCCAAACTTCCATGGTTACAGTTAGTGTTACTACATTAAATCCATAGTGAATGTTGCTGATTTGTGGACTTAAAGCCTTTAGATCATTCATGGCACAATGTTTCTCCTGGTTTCCACGTCAGCGCTGTTGGATCTAATAGAGATCTACGGTTAATAACAGAGAAATTTGAATGTTTCTCACTAGACAGAAAAGAATGTCCCCACCACTTCTCGTGGCACGGGTGTTTCTAATCATACAAATAAATAAAACATCTCCAGTTAACTAGCAGCAGAGCATTCATTTTTGTTCGTTTGTAAAATAAGAGGCGATCTAGCACTGAAATGAGTGTTTTTTTTAAATCAAGCTTGTTGCCGCTGCTATCAGTGGCGCGGGCACAGCGTTCTGCAATCTATCGCTTAACGCCGTTGCGGAGACTCTATTCGTTCCGGTGAAATGTGTCGCTTCATAAAGATCGGCTCGCGCTGCACTGACATCGCTCCAAACTGCACAAAATAATGAGTAACAGTTTTGTTCCGCTTTCATTACGTTTGCCATTTGATGTTGGGCAATGTTGTGTTGGTCGCACCGGCAGAAAAAATGGTCCAATGAATCTAATTCGGTTTGTAATGCGTACTGAACCGAAAGCCTTGTACTGAACGGTTCAATACGAATACGTGTATCGCTACACCCCTAGTTCTCAGACCATATGTCTCTCTTCAATAGCTCTCCATGGGAGATTTCCATCAGGAGGGACCCTTCTGTCCCAGGCAAGGGGCACAATCCTTAACCCTTGCCTGGACTTCGTAGGACATTGAGGTTAAGGCGTACTATACATGCGAGAGTTCCAGCCTGGAATTTTGCACTGGTTCTAGAGGTTTGTCCCTGGCACTTCTTTGAAATATTAAAATTGTTTCAGAGAAGTTACCGTATTCTCAATTCTCGCTAAGTCTTGCAGGCATGTTATCCTCCTCCATTCGTGTCGGAGTACAAAAAGAATTTTGATTTGCTTGGCACAGTCAGGGCATTTGTGTGTTACATTTACATTTACATTTAGTCATTTAGCAGACGCTTTTATCCAAACAAGACAAGATGCGCTTTTATCCAAACTCGACAAGATGCGGTACTGAATAACACGGCCGATTTTGTCAAATTGGGTGTCAAATTTCGTTCTACCTCCCCTCCACTGGATGGAAGACATGTCATACTTCATCCCCGAAGCAAAAAAACGTCATGTTTCTATACAAAATGTTCGAGTTAGAGCGCATTGAATCAGTGCGATCAAAAGCGGAGCTAGTGTTCCAGTGAGCCATTTTATCAGATCCTCTCCGCAATCGCGGCGACAGTATTGTGGTGGAGACTTTGTCTAATACCACTGGGTATGTTAGACGAGGTCGAAGTATTCATAGGACAGTTAGGAGGCAACGTGGAGGCAGGGTGGGGAGTCGCAATGACAATGACTGTAGTCCGAACTGTGCACACTCGGCGCGCGTGCGAGGCAGATCTGGCCGTGCTGCTCGTATCATCTCACTCATGATCTGTGCGAGTGAGCGTTTGAACTAAACAGGTCTTGTCTACTTGTGTTTGTATGTCATATGAATAATATATATGTGCCCCATACATGGAATCAGAGTGCCTACTGTATTTAGTAAATGGAAAATCTCTACAGCAAAAGGCCAACCACTACATGCATTCGGTTTGTTTCTACCATTTATTAGTATTGATTTACACAGTTTGTTTACTACTTACTATATACCTGAGCATTCAGTTTTGTGCAATATAGCATACAGAAGGTGATGGACATTTTGGGGGGAAAGAAGTGCTGCATTTTATCATTTAAACATGTGACTTTTCATGAAAATTCTATAATCCAAGATTGCCACCACCATATGACGTCATAATATGCTAATTAGATGGGAAAATGTAATCCCTACATAAACTTTGGGTCATCCTTAATATTTCTCTAATTTACAGAAAGTCTCTATCTTTTATCACTTTTAAGATATAGCCTTTTGAAATTAAGATGTCAAAATCGAACGTTTTAGGAAAAAACCTCTGGCGCCTAAAGGGTTAAGACTATGTCTACAGCTTGCGAGGCATGTGACCTTCCTTTTGCCTCTAGTTGTTGTGAGGGCTCATTTTACTGGGACTATAACATACGCCCTGCATGCCTGTGAGTGACTTACTTCAGCCAATCAAAAGCTGACAATGTTTGGTCCGGGTATTCTTTATAGCTTCCACGGTACACCGTCACGCTTTACAGGATGACATTCCACCAATTAGTGATTAGATAAGTGCTTCAGAAACAATCACGCAGAGGCGTTCCTATAGTGTCGTAACTTCCAACGCAGTGTCTTGTTCTCTTTTCAGGGTTACAGTCATAACCTTAGACATTTCAGACCAGTGTTTAAGCAGTGTAAAGAAACACTAAAACCAAAACCTGTAAAAATGGTATTCGTTGCTAGAAATAAAGCTGAAATAAAATAAAATATAAATATTAGATTGGATGTTGCAAGTGAAGATAAATCAAAACATTAACAAATACAATAATTTTAAGTAATAAATATATAGTGGTACAAAACCATGGTAAAAACTGTCTTTCACGCATGTCTGGACACCTTTGGTGTAAAGGAACGCAATGCTATTAGACCACCAGCCGGGCCAAGTAGGAGACAGTGCCAGATTAAAGAATTACGGGAACAACTGAGAACACTCAGGAAAAGTCAAGTCAAGTCATCTTCATTTATATAGCGCTTTTAACAATGGAGATTGTTTCAAAGCAGCTTTACAGAGATAAACATACAATTTACGGTAACAGAGATTGTTTTGGCTTTATAGCGATTTTTGAATAATGTTATTTCCAGCTAAAGTTGGTTTTGATTGATTCACTTCCAGCAAAATTATCATTTGTTATTACATTAGGGGCCAGGCCACTAAGACGACGGCGTTCTCTCTAAACAGACTTTAAACATGAACCTGTGACCTGATGGCGTTCACATGCGCATTAAAAATTGATTCTATAGTTATATTCTTGACTTCTATAGTTATATTCTTGACTTGACTTGACTTGACAACTGAGAACACTCAGGAAAAGATGGCAGAAGGCGAATGACGAGGAGAAACCAGCGCTAAACCAGATACGGGAAGAGGTGGGGAAAAACTTAATTCTTCTCCGCAAAGCAGAATCACTCCGGAAGAAGCAGAGAGAAAAGCGTGGGAAGAGGAAAGCCTTTTTCAACAACCCCTTTCAGTTTACAGCTGACCTGCTAGGAAAGCCTAAGAGCGGGCAACTTAGATGTTCCAAGGAGGAGGTGGAGAAGAGTACAGCAGCAGCGCACGGTGACCCCTTTAGAGACATCCCATTAGGAGAATGTCCATTCCAGCTGCCAAGGACTATGCCACACTTTCCATTCAACATGGCAGACTTCACCATGGACGAAGTGAGGTCAGTTGTAAGGAAAGCTCGAGGAGGATCCGCTCCAGGACCATCAGGCACAACATATAAGATCTACAAAAACTGCCCACTGCTACTGAAGAGGTTAGCCAAGCTCTTACGGACACTGTGGAAAAAAAGGCAGGAACCGAAGCTCTGGACACTTGCTGAGGGCTGCTTTGTACCTAAAGGACAGAACTCTACAGGTCTCGAAGAGTTCAGAGAGATCTCCTTATTGGACGTTGAGGGGAAAATATTCTGGACCATTGTTGCTAAAAGGCTTACATCGTATCTGCTCAGCAATGAGTACATTGACCCCAGTGTCCAAAAAGGAGGAGTTCCAGGATATTCTGGATGCCTGGAACATACATCAGTGATCAGCCAGATTATTAAGGAAGCAAAGAGTAATAAGAACACAGTCGCTATTGTCTGGTTAGATCTTGCGAAAGCTTACCCGAGTGTACCTCATCAGCTGATCCAAAGGGCTTTGGAACACTACCAAGTACCAACAGAGGTGGTCAAGATGGTGATGTCACACATGGATTCTCTGAAAATGAGGTTCACAGTGGGAAACTTCACCACCAAATGGCAAAGGCTGGAGAAGGGCATCATGGCAGGATGTACTATTTCAGTGGTCTTGTTCGTGACTGCCATGAATCTTCTTCTGAAAGCTGGAGAGATGCAATGTAGAGGTCCGAAAGCAGAAGACGGAACAAGACATCCTGCCTGCCGGGCTTTCATGGACGATCTGACTGTGATGACCCCAGCAATCCAAGGAACACAATGGGTCTTAAGTGCATTAGAAAAGATGGCAACATGGGCACGAATGCAGTTTAAACCGGAGAAATCCAGAAGCCTCAGTATCCACAAAGGGAAATTGATGAGAAACACTTTCAGCATCCAAGGCTCAGAGATCCCAATAATTCAAGACCAAGGGATCCGGTGTCTTGGGAAAAGCTACGACCACTCCCTAAAGAACACGGACAGTCTCAAAGATACCAAAGTCCAATTGAATATCTGGCTTTAGGCAATCGACACCAGTCAGTTGCTCGGGAGGTTCAAGGTATGGTGCTTTCAATACGGCATTATACCCAGACTGCAATGGCCCTTCCTGCTGTACGACTTTCCTATGACACAAGTTGAAGCAATGGAGAAGATGTGCAGTAAGTTTGTGCGGAAATGGCTGGGTGTTCCCCCTTCCTTCAGCTCAGTGAACCTGTACAGTAAAACCTCCAAGCTCCGCTTGCCTGTTTTATCAGTAGCTGAAGAGTACAAGGCCTCCAAGGCAAGAGCAGTCAGCACGTTGCTCCTATCCAAGGATGGGAAAGTCCAGCACGCTAGCAAGTCCATCAAGTGCGGCAGGAAGTGGAAGGCCCAAGAAGCAGTGTCGGAAGCTGAAACATACTGGAAACATCAGGAGATTGTCGGAGTGGTCTGCCAAGGCCGTATGGGACTTGGACATTATAACATCAGAAGGTGGAGTAAGACCAACACCAGAGGCAAGAGAGAGCTTGTGGTACAGAGGGTCCGACAGGCAGAGGAAGAACAGCGCCGAGTTAAAGCAGTAGGACTGCCCTCTCAGGGGCAGTGGATACAATGGGACCAGGCACTGGAGCGATCATTGTCCTGGAAGGAACTCTGGGAAACCGATCAGGGCAAGTTGAGTTTCTTGCTACGTGCTGTGGCCGACCTCTTACCAACCCCAAGTAATTTAAAGATCTGGGGCAAGGAAGAAGATCCATCATGCAAGCAATGTGAAGCAGCATTATGCACACTGAATCACATCCTGACGGCATGCCCCAAAGCATTGGGAGATGGTCGTTACAGGTGGAGACATGATAAAGTCCTGACAGAAGTCGCCAAATGGGTGGACCTGCAGAGGGTCAAAGCTAATAATAGCCAGGCACCACAGTCTCCAAAATTCATCAACTTCCAATCTGAAGGCAACCATACTCCCACGGTAAAGGCAACTGCCAAGCACCCGCCATCCATTCTACAGCGTGCTGTTGATTGGGAGATGCAAGTGGACCTGGGAAGAAGGCTTGTATTTCCACAGGACATCGCAGCAACCTCACTTCGCCCGGATCTGGTCCTGATTTTCAGGAGCATCAAGACCATCTTGGTAGCTGAACTTACGGTGCCATGGGAAGACAGGCTAGCTATTTCGCATCAAATTAAAAAGGCTAAGTACTAGGGGTGTGACGAGATCTCGTGCCACGAGATCTCGCGAGACTAAATATGACGAGATTTCTCGTCGAGTGAAAAAGCTGTCTCGCGATATCCCCATTAATATTCCACCGCTACACTCACATTCGCCTAAACTATCGTTTTGTTGTTTTTATAAAAAAATAAAAACCATTATAAACTAATGCAAAAGTCTGCTCTGCTCATCCAGCACGAGTTGCCGTTGCAATCAGTGCAGCACGAATCACAGTTCACTGATCGCATGACGATGGCGGAGGATTCGTTGCGCAACAGACTAAACGTCTGGTAAATGTCTTATCTTGTAGAATGCGCGCTCAGCACCGCTGCTCCCTATACGCGCGGTCACGAATTTGTAAGTGAAAGTAAAACACAAGCTCCCTGATGTGCATTGCGCACAAATTAGGCTGCATACATAAAATAATCCGTCTCCCAATACCCATCTCTGGACTGTTTATTTGCGGCTATGGTCTCTGTTGGCACTGCGAATATTGAGAGAGCACTGTAACGTACAAAGGACAACAGACAAGGGAGGCTCCGTTTCTGAACTTATAATCGGAACGCAAGAACAACTGTAGAGACAAACACACCAGCCTCGTTTCTCTCGGCCTTTTCCGAACTCACCGCATTAACCCTATAACTGCCGGTGCAAAATAAAACCGCAATTTCACAACAATTATAAAGAGTCTGTGTGCTAACTTTGATTATGGTTGCACTCGCACTTATTGTTTGCACTTAATAAGACTAAGAGAAAACAGTTATTTATTTTTGTTATTTATACGGTTTTTATTTCTCTGTTAAATGTGTGTTAAAAGGAGTTCAGTTAGGAGGTCACACACAGCCTCAATCAGAAGTTCTGAAAGCTCTTAAATGTACAGTAAGGTCTGAAGAGACTAATGTGAAATTATACAGGAGAAAAGCCAGTCAATAAAAACCTTTTACACTGCTTGAATATTGTTTTCTTTCAATGCATTTGATAATTCATACTCATAAAGTAGACCTGAAATGACATGCATTAGAAGATTATTAGTTAAAACATTGAAAAATGCACCCACATACTATTTTTCCAGCCATGAATTTTGTCATTGAGGATTTCTGAAAAATTGTGCAAAAATCTCGTCTCGTCTCGTTCTCGTGAACCCAATCTCGTGTCTAGTCTCGTCTCGTGAGATAAGCGTCTCGTCACACCCCTACTAAGTACCAGGACGTGATAGATGAGGCTCTTACCAAAGGATGGCACGCAACCATGTTTCCCATCGAAGTCGGCTGTCGCGGTTTTCCAGCAACATCTTTGCGCCATTTCCTACAAAAGGTTGGCCTGGATCAGAAACATCTGAGAAAAGCCACCAGGGAGATAGCCCTGGCAGCTGAGACTAGCTCAAGATGGTTGTGGCTGAAGAGAGCCCACAGCTGGAACCCCTCTGCAGGCAAAGACTAAATGTTCTTCGCTGCCCCGCTCAGGTGAAGCGTACAGGTTAAGGGGTGAAACGCTAGTGAACCTGAGACACCTGCTGATGATGCAGAGGGGTCTTCAGCAATGTGGATGCTCCGCCCACCTTCTCACTGTGGAATACCATCACAAAGACCCCATAAAAGTAGCTCTTGCAATTTCTGCTTGTAGCAAAGCATCTTTGATGTTTATCTTACCTTTAGTTAGACTATAGATAGATGATACATTAGACAGTAACTAGTCAATTTCTCCCTTCAAAAGAAACGGGGATGTGAATATCTGTAGTTGTTATTCTGTGGCTTATACACTTATACATTCTGTACAGATGCAACTGTAAATTCAAGTAAATTGATGTTCAAAGAGGCAAAATCTACCCAAATAATCACCACATATGGACATATAAAACAACATGCAAATTTAAATACAAATACTACTGCATATACTGTACAACTACCTCAGGCAGACGGACAGATGGACAGATAGATTGATAGACAGAATTAAATGTTGGCATTTGTATCAATAATGGTCACCAATATATTGTGCCTCCCTATCTTCTACATCTTAAATCTGCACAGAGGTTGGATACGTGGCATGGCGAGTTATGCACATGCTCCAACATGTGCGGTGGCACTCTGGCTTGGGCCTTTCTCTCTATTGTTTTCTGTCGTCTCTAATATTCTAATGTGTATCTAAAATGTGTGGTGGCTGTCCATTATGAGAAGAAATGCTGAAGTAGGAAAAATCCACTTCTAATGACACTTCTAAAACACTTCTAATAATCATACATTAGACACTAAAGTGATCTTTTCTCTTTGACCCGGATTAGAAGGTTTGAAATCTAGCTTTTCTGCAGTTTGAGTGATGTCACCGTTTTTTTCCCAGCCGTTGTTTGAGTGTATTACATAATCAGAGAAGCTCAAGCATCCCTACAGCACTGATAACATCACACTCTGAGCCTGTCCATCACACGCTGGATAGTGTGTGTATGAGATAGAGAGGAATAGAAGCAATAAAGGGAAGAGGGGGATTAAAGAGAGTGAGAGAGAGGAGGGAAAGGAAAGCGAGAGAAACATAAAAAGAAAAAATCTACACGCTACATATGTGTATCAGCCTTTAACAGTGGCGCATGAAATCCCAGCAGGCCAGCTAAAAATAAATGCATCAAACAAGGCAGAAGAGGGAAGCTGAAATGGCTCTTCATCATCAGCATAGACTTCTCCTTAGGCATGTGCCTTTATTTAATTAAAGGACTGGGGTCATGACAGCTGTAAGAAAACATGAAGCAGGGATGGTGAACGTGTTTATATGTGAATGTGTCACGACTGTGGAATTCCGCAGCTGCTCACGTGCACAGGGTGAAGCAGTCTCGGCATAAAACACCAATCACCCCATTAATGCAGATCCAGCTTTTTGGGGCCACCCTGCCAGGTCCACTGACTCACTATAGGTTGTAACTATAGGGACAGTCATCTAATGTAGTACATTGATTGTCTCCATCATATACAGTATGTCAGTATGCTGGATAAAATATGAATATAGTTTTAAGTTGTATTTTTAAAGATGGAAATAATTTTAGTGTGAGATTAGGTTTATAATAATGTCATAAAGTAAACATGATTAATTTAAATAATTTCACTGCTTTGGTTTGAGCGGTTGTTGCTTTTTATTCACTTAATGCACTTTGTCCTCTGATATCATAAAAAAAAATATTTAATCATCTTACAGTTTTTTTTCTGTCAGTATACATGTAACTCAATATAACTAATATAGCTCAATATTATGGAAGCTTGTTTCTGCCACGGAATAAAACAATTTAAAAGATAATTGCGACTTTTTATCTCACAATTCTGACTTTTTTTTCTCACAATTGCAAGTTTACATCTCGCAATTCTGACTTCTTTTATTGGTGTATCTTTAATATTAAGAAATGTGCATTGTGCATTAAAGAACTGTCCCAAATAAAGGTTAATTACAATATTTATATCAGTAAGTACATATCAGTTTTTACACTAGGCCTTTTATTTCTCAGAATTGCAAGTTTATATCTCACAGTTTTGACTTTATAACTTGCATTGGATGTTATAAATTCAGAATTGTAAGATAAAACCCCGCAATTTGAGAAAAAAAGTCAGAATGACAAGTTTATACCTTGCAGGTGTGACTTTACAACACGCAATTTCAACTTTATATCACACAATTCTGACTTTATAACTCCCAATTGCGAGTTTATATCTTTCAATTCTGAGAAAAAAAAAGTCAGAATTACGAGAGAAAAAATGTCAGAATTGTGAGATAAAAAGTCACAATGACCTTTTTTATTTTTTATTCAGTGGTGGAAACAAGCTTCCATACAATATAACTTTCCACCCTTTTAGTCTTTTGTAATATTCCTTTAAATCACCAGGAAATCAAAATGGACTATACTCTTATTTTTTTTATGGAATATTGCAGTTTAATATAAACACTCATTTTGTTTAATTCACGTGTTGTCGTAATCTTTAATCAAAAACAATAACATTCCCTCCCCCTCGCAATGTCATCTCTTTTCTAATGAGGTGTGCAGTGGTGCAAGGACTTGGCAATAATCCCCTTCCCTCCAGGAACCTGTCACTCACATGAGATTGCAGCAATAGCAAACAACAACGATCCAATCATTTCCTGATGGACAAAATCAAGTCCCGTACTACATTTCTGCTTGTTCAGAAAAGCTATTTCACTTGGATTTACGCCACAATAAAGAAGAAAGAATGATCGCAACTTCTATTTCAACTTCACCTAAAAAAAAAATTCCTTAATGACATCATTCTGCAGGAATTGACATCAGAAGAAAAAGCAAAAACAGCACAGATTTCACAACCAGCAAAGGATTTTATGAAATGAGTAGTGGTGTTCCCTTTCGAGGGAACTCGCGATGCGTCAACGACACTTTGGGAACGCTCCCAGCCTGAATGCGTCTGAAGCATCTATGTCAACTAGTCCAATGGAAGGAATGAACGTCACAGGTGGGTGACGTCATGACCAGGAAGTGATAAAAGAGCATCCGGTGCAAACCGGCATTAGCTTCTGTTGCCTCAGCAAGCGATCTGTGTCAAACTGTCTGTTATATTTACTGTTGTCCGTCTGATATATATATTTATGGAAACTAAACAATTGCACAAACTATGTGTTCTCCCTGCTCGCGCTATTTAACGAGTAGGGACACACACGAGCTTTGTGTGATGTGTTTGGGAGTAGAGCATGCGGTATCAGCCTCCGAGGGGGCTGATTGCCAACACTGTGAGAAGCTTTCGCTTCGCATGCTCCGCTCCCGCCTGTCACTTTTGGAGGAAAGTGGTCGGGCTCGCGATTCTCAGGGTGACAGAATGCATTCCTGTGGATCGCGAATAGGTCTCTTTACGGAGTTGGAGACGGGTCCGCGGATCTTATCTCCTCCCTTTCCACGGGGGATCCAGTGCTCTCTTGCCGGTCTCGGAAGCCCACGCTGCGGTCTCTTCCGCCCGAGGAGAGAAATCAATGCTTCAGTGCTCTACCTCCGAGGAGGTAGATGTGCTGGGCATTGAAAGTGACACAATCATGGGGGAAGTGGATTTGCCATCTCTTTCCCCAGCGTTAGTGTATGAGAAATATATATAGCCTATATATCTATATGATAGTTTATATATTATATATAAAATAAAGTGAATATATATAAAAAATATATATATATATAAAATAAAAAAAATAAGCTGGTGGAGGTGTTTACTAAGGCTGTAGATAAATTAAATATTTAATGGCCAGCAAAAATAAGGGGGCACTCTTCCTAAAAAAAAAAAAAAATTAAACGAGTTTCCTTCCCTCTATTTTTCCACCTTCATCACGGGGCCTTCCATTTTTCCCGATCTGCACAGCGAGCTGTCTAGATCATGGAAAAAGCCTTACTCATCTTGTCTTTTAGCCCCCACATTCATGTATATTCAGATATCTGGGGTAGGGCTGGGCGGTATGACGGTATATATCGTTACCGCGGTAGAAAATGTCAACCGTAACAGATTTTTTTATTCCGTGTATACCGCGAAATGCAAATAAGTGGGCGTGGTTAACTCGCGTGCAACGTGCGTGAGACTGAAACACTGAGAATTGTAAAAAGAAACACGGAGAAAGCAGATCAAGAGGATCCACAAAGGAATTACATTTTCTAAAGGGTTGTTGTTGTTAACGTGATATTTTCGGGGGGGGAAAGGCGCACGCGCAGCAGTTAAACTAGAGCAGTGCAGCACCCAGGCTACAGAGTGCATGCTCGCAAAGCATTAATTGACAACAACAGTTCATATATCAATATCGTAACAAATAGAAATATCCTTAAATAATGTATAGTTATCTGTATCTTTCCGTCTCTTATCTATAGTTTTTAAACACGCAAACAGTTTGCCGTGGTAATGAACAACCGGCTTGCTAAAGTGAATGCCTATCCTGTAGCCTATCTGAGGCAAAATTACTAAATGTGCAGCGCGAGTTATATATTTCTAAGTCCAAACAATTGGCCACCGAACCAGCTGATAAAATCTTCCTTTAATTCGATACATGATTACAACTTGACACTCAAATTAACCGATCGCATTTACTGATGCAGAAGACGCGCGCGTGCACACACACTGAGGGAGCGCGGTGTTCACCGGGCTATGGTCAAATAATGACGCAGTTACAAGGTGTGTATTAGAGCCCGACCGATATATCGGCGGGCCGATATTATCGGCCGATTTTAGGCATTTTCCTAACTATCGGTATCGGCCATTTATAATGGCCGATAAATGAATATTTAAAAAAAAAATGCGGATGCGGTGATTCATGTAAGGGTGGCGCTGCCAATAAAGCACATACAAGCTGTCACAAGAACTGGCAAAAGTAATGATTATGAATACAACAAATATAGCAAGGAGACATTTTAATTGTTTATTAATAAACAAGTGTTTTCAGTCAGTGTCAGCCAAAGATGAAGTTGACGATGCTGACTCGCGATCTTCAGTGAACGCGTGCCAGAGAGAAATGCACATTTCATACGATTACATGAGTCTGTCTGTCTTTCGTTTTGAATTGTTCTGTTTAAAAGTAGACATTTCAATATAGATATATTTCAATTCTCAGGTCTATACGCTGAGTTTCGGTTCATGAGACGAGCTCCAGTTCACCCGCAGGCGCCTCCGTGTCGAGATTATCTATTTACTTCTTATAAATGAAATCCAGGCAAATGGTTGATGAAACATTGATTAAAATTAAGATACAATTAATACAAAACGAAATTCACTTTGAAACGAAAGGTTTTGTGCTTTCTGTTTGATGTCTATGTGAAAGTTTCAAAGCATATTTTAGTGCCGCTTTCAGAGCGCTCACGTCCGTAGTGCTGAACTGTCGCGTCTGTAACATTGTTTTTTCCTCATAAATGCGAACACGAAAAATAAAATAAAATAAAATGAATATTTTATGTAGCCTGTGGAGACTGAGAGCCAACCCTTCTTCATCCGGTGGGTAGTAGCCTACTTGTGATTGTAATTCACAGAATTGATTTCTCTGCTACAAGCCTCTGTCACGTATTGTGTGAGCTTGTGACTATTGCAAGCGCGCAGCTGAGAAGTCCTGATTATATTGTCTGCTATATTTAGGCCTACTTCTTATTTATTAAGGCAATTGGTTGATGAAACATTGATTAAAATGCGTGGCGCGAGCGATCTCCGACTGTAAACTGATTCTGCTTTGTCTGGTGAACAGCTGTTGCGACGCGAGCAATAACGGCCGCGTCCGGTGTAGACACAGTGTTAAAGCTCATTCTGCCTGATAACGCTACGTTACAACATCAAGCAATATTCCAAAAATGTATATAATTATAACACTTTATATAGGGCCATTTTGCATTAAGAGTAGCTTAGTTTCACGTTTAGTACATTTTGCTTACTAATTATTTAAAATAGTATAAAAGTACTGTACATATGCAATTAAAAACGTTTTCATTATGATATTAATTTTACTTTAGTAAAAAGATCTGAGTTCTTCCTCCAGTGGTAGAGATTAGAGGAATTAAGAGTAAAAATAGAAGATAATAAGGTTTTGTCTGTGACACTTTTTATATATTTATTGATACAAGTTATGACTAAATTAAAAGACAAAGTCGTTAATGAAGATTATGCAACAGTATTTAGAATATAATATAATATAATGCAATGCAAACTAGTTTGGTTACAGCTCAGCTGTATAATTCTCATTCTATCATTCCCCCTGCCTCCATTACATATCTGTGTCACACAAGTGTTTGATTACCACATTTGAGTGATCATTGCAAAACGTGTTTATAAAATATATTTATTCTGTTTATAGCTACTGTGTAAAAGTACCCATCAAAAGTTTGTACACACCAATAGGAAAGTGTCCAATCTTTTGACTGGTATACTGTACTATAATACACATAAATAATATTGCTACTGTATTATCAGTGTTGGGCAAGTTACTTTTAAAAAGTAATTAGTTACAGTTACTAGTTACTTCTTCCAAAAAGTAACTAAATTAGTTACTCAGTTACAAATTTTAAAAGTAACTAGTTACTTAAGAGAGTAACTATTGCTTTACTTTCAAGTAAAATTAAATTTTAAATGCTCAAATGTGACCCCACCTCTACCCCTCTTTAACGGAACTTAAAATACATGTGCATGTTCAATTATTTATGATAAATCTGAATATTATAATGAAATGGACACTTAATACAATAGGCCTACATTATTAACAGAAACATGAAACATTGTACACACATCTAAAAAAAAAAAAATGTTGTTGTGGGACAAAGTGAGACTAGCCTCCAATCAAATGCCATGTATGTAGATATTATGTTTATATAGTGGATCAATGCAAATAACACAATAGATGTTTTGGAACTTTTGATATTTATTGCCCTTCAACAGGCCACAACTGGGCAAAATTAAATTAAGCTTGTTAAGCAATATACCAAAAAGACTGACTGTCTTATGTTGTTCCTTGTGTGTCCTGTCCTGTCCGACTATGCGTTATGATGGGTCGTTCGCAATTCATGAGCGTTAGCCGTTAGTGATGAGGGGTCGTTCGCGAATGAGCGTTAGTGATGATGGATCGACTCGTTCGCGAATGAGCTTTTGATGGGTCGTTCGCGATTCGCGAATGAGCCGACTCTAAGAGCCATATCTCGCATATCTGAAGAGCCGACTCTATTTTTACAAATTTGGCCTATAGAAATTAAATAATTATGTAATAAAAATTGAAATATTATAGTCAAAGTCATTTAAAGAGCCGTTTGTGAGCCAAAAGAGCCGGCTCAGTGAGCTGAGTCAAAAGAGCCGAATGCCCATCACTACTATGCGTGCTTTCGAAGACCCGCCTAACTCTACCTCTGATTGGCTTACAATGACATTTTACTCTACCTCAGCCAATCGTCAGCATTTATGCGCTTGTCTCGTGCTCTGCCCACTAACCAAGGAAGAACAGTAAAACAAGTATTTGCCTCTCGCTCAGAGATCTAGTTGGTCTGATGAAAAAAAACCCCAGCTTCATCAGTTATAGTAACGCGCCGCTTTTTTTGGCAGTAACGGTAACGGCGTTATTAAGATGAGAAGAGTAATCAATTAGATTACTCGTTACTGGAAAAAGTAATGCCGTTAGTAACAGCGTTATTTATAACGCCGTTATTCCCATCACTGTGTATTATAATATACACATAAATAATATCGGCCGATATATCGGTATCGGGCTTTTTTTACTCCCTAATATCGGTATCGGCATCGGCCCCCAAAAATCCATATCGGTCGGGCTCTAGTGTGTATAATTTAAACTAGGCTACTTTGTCAACACTAACAGTAGCTGCTGTTCGGTTTTCATACTGCTGCTCTCCTTCTAGTCACTTCTGAACTTATATTGATTAAAGCGCAGGGTGACGAGTTGCCAGATCACAAAAAGATCAAAACAAGCCCCTTAAAACGCATATGTAGCCTATAAGCAGACATGGCAAAAATGTACCGGGGAACACATTTAAACATAACTAGTATTACTATCCTACAAAATTAAAAGGAAATAACTAATTTATTATGAATAGAATAGTTCAATATAAAATATTCAGATATTATAAACTGATTGATGAAGTAAAGCATAACATGAGATTGAAAAATTATTCAGCAACACTTTATTTAAAGTTTAATTGCACCGATAGGAGTTGTATTTAATATCAATCAGTTGGGGCTAGTTCATCTAAAAGTTGATGAGTGTGTTTTGTTTATATTTAGCTATCAAAATTGTTTACCAAAGAAATAATTGACCAAATAAGAGAAACAGAAAACAATGTGAAGTACTTTTCATTTCTGAAGTATTTGGGTTTATTTATTATACAAAGCCCTTTTTGTCGATTTTTCGAGAATAACTACATATATAAATAACTATATCGTGAAATATATCGTTACCGTGAAATAAAATTAGTCATACCGTGAAATAGAATTTTGGTCATACCGCCCACCCCTAATCTGGGGGTTAAGAGAGTATGGCTATGGGGCAATACCCCGGGTAGAACAGACGCTTGCGAGCTATCTGTCTCCCGGTTCAGTATCGTCCCTGAAGGCGTCGGCTTCTCTCACTAAACCATTAAAGAAAACTATTTTTTAATCTAGTGGGAAAAGTATATATGGCAGTGGGTCTAGCATGAGCCTGCTTGCACACTATAGCAGTGCTACAAGCATATCAGGCTGACCTGCTGCGGTATTTGGACAGAAGTGAGGGAGTTTGGCCCGATGGGGTTTAAGAACTCCGTTGGGCCACAGATTTATCTCTCAGGGATGGCAGCCCTTGTGGTCACTGAGAGACACCTCTGGCTCAATTTGATGGGAATCATGGAGAAAGATACAAGATAATCTCTCCCTCGCTATGTCCAACCCCCTGGGACTGCTGGGCGTGAGCAGCTCCAGCCGTCTAGTTTCTCATACACAACACAGCAGCCAAAGCCTTCAAAGCAGAAGCCGGATCTGAGGACCGTTTTTCACGCTGAGAAGGCTGCGGCTCAAAAGAAAAGGTCTGGCGCCACCGGCGTCAGACCGGTGAGAGCAGCCCCAACCGGGGTGGAATGGTGTACACCTCATTATACGGTGCCCTTTCCATCTCGGTGCCCTCAGGGGCCCGTTCTGCCAACCCCACCACCCTTGGTGCTTCGGGGCGCAGCGGTCTCCAGCGAGCTTCTGGCGCAGCGTTAACTCGACATTGCGTCGAACTCTCGCCCTCTGAGGGGGGTTCGAAAACAGTCAGTTCGGATGGTTCCTGCCAGTATGCTTCAGGTCCCCGAACTGGCTGTCTTTATTACACCAGAGGCCAGCCTCAAGGGGCTGGTTCCCTTGGTAGATTTTCTGGCAGCGCGGAAGCTACTGCCAAATATATCTCTATGGGTCCTGCAGTTAGTAGTAAGAGGCAGATTTGGTTCTCGTCCTCCAGGCTACAACGGGGTGTTGCTCACGTTAGTGCATTCCGAGCAGGCTCTGGTAATGGAGCAAGAGGTAAAGGCCCTGTTAGCAAAGAAAGCTATAGAGCAGGTGTACTCACCCGACATTGCGTCGGGTCTTTACAGTCGTTATCTCATTGTTCCAAAAAAGGATGGAGAGCTGCGTCACATACTAGATCTTCGTCTGTTGGAGTGTTTGGTGCTGGAACTCAAGTCCAAGATGCTGACACTCAAACAGATCGTGACTCAAATCAGATCCGAGGACTGGTTTGTCACGATAGATCTAAAAGACGCATACTTCCATATCTCCATCCTCCCTCAGCACAGGAGGTTTCTGAGGTTTTCTTTGGGGCAAAGAACACCAGTATCAGGCACTTCCTTTTGGTCTAGCTCTTTCACCCCGCACATTTACGAAGCGTGTAGACGCAGCTCTGGCCCCGCCAGGCTGCAGTGCATACGCATTCTGAATTGCATAGATGACTGGCTGATTCTAGCGGAATCAGAACAGTTAGCGGTTCGGCACCAGGGTGTCGTTCTCGCTCATATGCAGATGTTGGGGTTGAGGCTCAATGCCAAGAAGAGTGTGCTTTCTCCAGTACAGAGAACCACTTTCCTTGGTGTGGTATGGGATTCAGTGACGATGCGGGCCACTCTGTCGCCCGTTCGTGTAGCTGCTATACTAACAGCCACAAAAGAGCTGAGGCTAGGCCAGTCACGCACTGTAAAACAGTTCGAGAGACTGTTGGGTCTTGTGGCAGCAGCGTCCAACGGGATACCTTTTGGCCTGCTGTACATGAGACCTTTACAGTGGTGGCTCAGGACCAGAGGGTTCTCCCCGAGGGGAAACCCACTTCGTATGATCAAGATCACGCGGCGGTGTCTCCGCGCCTTGGTTATATGGAGGAAACACTGGTTCTTAACCCAGGGTCCGGTGTTGGGAGCTCTTTGCCATCGAGTTGTGATCTCGACAGATGCTTCCCTCACCGGCTGGGGAGCGGTATTGGAAGCCCGCTCAGCTCAGGGCTTGTGGAGGAGTCACCATCTCTCTTGGCACATGAATTGCCTAGAGATGATGGTTGTCTTCAATGCGTTGAGACATCTCCTCCCAGACCTGAGGGGCCATCATGTGTTGTTCTGGAACAGTGACTGTTAGGCCTCAGGGCAGCAGCGTCCAATGTGATACCCTTTGACCTGCTGTACGTGAGACCTTTACAGTGGTGGCTCAGGACCAGAGGGTTCTCTCTGAGGGGAAACCCACTCCGTACGATCAAGATCACGCGGCAGTATCCCCGCGCCTTGGTTATATGGAGGAAACTCTGGTTCTTGACCCACAGACAACACGTTGGTGGCCTCTTATTTTGGTCCCTCAGGAAATTACGCTGTCTGAGGGCAGTGTACATTCCAGGGGGGGCAGAATATTGGAGCAGACACCCTGTCGAGGCAGGGGCTGAGGCCAGGGGACTCCACCCCAAGGCGGTGGAGCAAATATGGGAGGTTTACGGCCAGGCAGAAGTGGATTTGGACTAAAACTGGACAATATTGCACCCCCGGCAGGGGATTTGGAAACTGTGGGTTTGGTCTCTGAGGGGGCCCAACTCATAGAGAGTGGTCTCTCAACCGAGGTTGTTAAGACCATTCTAAGCTCCAGAGCTCCCGCTACGAGGAAACTATATTCACTATTTCGAGAGTTTTTCACTTCTTGGTGTTACCAGCGTCAGTGGGATCCGGTTAACTGTTCAGTAAACACAGTATTCGAGTTTCTGCAAGAACGCTTTGTATCAGGTCTATGTCCTTCCACGCTTAAGGTATGTGTGGCAGCCATTGCGGCTTTCCACGCCCTGGTGGGTAGTACATTTTTGGGTCGAGACCCCCTGATCACTCGTTTCCTTCGTGGCACTTTGAGGCTGAGGCCTGCAACTTGCACTAGGGTGCTGGCTTGGGACTATGCAATAGTTCTAGAAGGCCTATCTGGGCCTCCCTTCGAGCCCTTAGATTTGGTCTCAGAGAAGTTTCTTTCTTTTAAGACTATTTTCTGCTAGCTATTTTGTCCCTATAAGAGTCAGACCTTCAGGCCCTTTCGGTCCCCACCTGCCTTGAGTGCCCCGGGGATGGCCAAGGCAATCTTACCCGAAACATGGATATGTTCCAAAGGTGCCTACCATTATTCCGAGGCCTATTGTGCTGCAGGTTTCTGTCCTCCCCCATTTTCCGGACCAGGAAAAGCTGAACCCCTTGTGCCCAGTGCGAGCACTGGACACTTATGTTCATCGGACTCTGTCGAGAAAATCCAACCTATTGAGCAAATAGATGGTTGAGACTATTCTTCTTGCTTGTGAGTCTTCTGGCCAACCATTTGGTGGTCAGGGCTCATTCCACTAGGAGTATGGCTTCTAAGCGTATTATCTGGAGTTCTCTCCAAGACATTTGTGATGCGACGGGCTGGTCATCACCGCTCACATTCGTGAGATTTACAGCTTGGACCTGGATGCTGCCCCAGGATCCCAGGGTCTTGGTGCAGTGTGACAACAGGCTGACACTCAGGCATTTGAAAGTCTGGCGTTTTGGGTATTCTCGTTCCCAAAGCGTCGTTGACGCATCGCGAGTTCCCTCGAAAGGGAACGTCTCAGGTTACGACTGTAACCATAGTTCCCTGAGAAAGGGAACGAGACGATGCGTCACCCTGCCATACTTCCTGCATCCCTGTGATCGGCTTGCTTCGGCAATTTTTGAAGCTAATGCCGGTTTGCACCGGATGCTCTTTTATCACTTCCTGGTAGGGCTGTCGTGGTGAAGGAATTTCCCTTGCGGTAATTTTGAGTGGCTCAATAGCGCAATATGCGGTATTACCGCCATTTATTTATTTATATTTATTTGTTGCTATAAATACGTGTTATGACGTGGTCAGCATACACAAAAACAATGTAACCAATGTAACCGAAACTAAACAGCGTCTCTGCGCATTGAAAGACTGTCACTCAGCGCGCAGTTACATTGTAATGCCAACGGACTGTCTTTGAGTGAGTCATTAAACCGTTCATTCAACGAAAACGTTCAAAAAAGCTAATTCCTTAAATGATAGATGTAATGAAACAAGGCGTAATTTTTTTTTTTTTAAATTTGAGCTCCACTTTTCAAGGCTCAGCTGGCCAGCAATGCTTAACTTTTGGGTAAAGCTGAAGCAATGCTTCACTTAATAGAGACCAATGCGTGACTCGCTGCTTTCCCCCCACTGCTTCCTCGCGCATGCTGACCAGCGCTGACGCCATTCATGGTAAATACCCTTACACGTTAAAAGGATGATACGACAAATATTTCGCTTTCCTTGGAAACGGCAACCTTTTCACGAATATACATGACTTGACTTCAAAGACAGACGCAGGTAATCGCACGCGCTCAGGCGATCTCATTCACTGTCTGTTTAGGCAGTCCAAATCCACGAAGCCTCTGTACAAATCACCATGATAAACAGTCTTGTTATCATTATTAACTTATTTAACATTCAATACACATGGTACGAACTACGAAGGGTGGCCTTATGAAAAAAGAAAACGCGGTTTGGCGGTTGCTGCGGTTACTTGCATTCCTCTGCGGTTGGCCTGTCAGTAGCGCGGTATTGCAATATTGCGGTTATCGCGACAGCCCTACTTCCTGGTCATGACATCACCCGCCCGTGACGTTCATTCCTTCCATTGGACTAGTTGACATAGATGCTTCAGACGCATTCACGCTGGGAGCGTTCCCAAAGCGTCGTTGACGCATCGTCTCATTCCCTTTCTCAGGGAACTATGGTTACAGTCGTAACCTGAGACGTTTTCTCACTCTAAAACACATTTTCTTTGACAAAATTACAGAAATTGGCATGATATTATCTTTTTTTTTTTTGCTGAAGAAACAAATAATACAAAAATAATAATTCAGCTATAAGAAAACAATAATATAACTACATACCTGAGAGTTTTTACTTAAAATGATAGTTAAAGAAGATAAAAGAAAATATTTGAGAAATGTCTCTGTGTTTTTTGTCCATACAATTAAAGTCAATGTTTATCAAAACTGTTTGTAAATAATATTCTTCAAAATATCTTCCTTTGTGTTCTGCAAATAAAAAGAAAGTCATTTTTGGGTGAACCATACCTAAGTTGTAAGAAGAAGAACTGAGAAGTGAAATTAATGCCTAATTATATTGATGGTCCAGTGGCTCAACTTGCCCCACTCTCCATTACCCTTGTTCCAAAAAAGGAATATCCAGAAACACACAGCATTCAATGTACATTTGTGCTTATCAAGTTTTAGTACAGAATAACCAGAAAACACATGCCCAGCAAAAAAAAAGACACAATATTGTAGGTGTTTGTCATACAAACACACAAGCTGCAACACTGAAGTACTAAGTATATTGTGATTTCCCCTCCAGCCCCATGCAAAATTACCCTTCAAAACAGATTTTCTTTAAATGGAATATTGCGGTATTTATTATAAATGATTTATCCTCAAACATCATTATTTCTTTTTTAATTTCACGTGCCCTTCCCCTCCCTCTTGCAGCCATATCTCTTCTCTGATGGCATGTTTTGGTGCGAGGGCAGGACAACCTGTCACTCACATGAGATCACAGCAATAGCAAACCACACAATCCAATCAATTCCTGATAGACAAAGTCAAGTTCCCCCTTACATTTTTTCTTGTTCGAGAAGCTGTTTCACGATCATACAAGTCATAATAGGGAAGAAAAGACTATCGCAACTTCCGTTTTAAAATAGGGATACTGGAAACTCTTTCTAATGCATAAAGGAGGAGTTTGATAGTTCAGGAAGATTAGTGGGTTTAGTGTTTCAAGACGTTTCTCAGTGACTTTGAGGTGAATTCAATTTATCAAAATACATAATACCCTTGAGGTACTTTTCTTGGCTATCCATTTTAGCCTCCCTAGGAGAGGCAGCTCAAATATGTCAAGAGTCAGTTAAAATTGATTTTCATTATTAAGGAAAAACTGCATTAATGAGATTAATGGTGTGCAAAGATGTCTGTGTTAACTTTGATTTATTGCTCGGGTTACACAGCAAATCATGCCGAGAAATACCAATTAGATGCTCGAGCACTGATGAGAACGTCCCCGCAGGTGTCACAAGGTTCAACAACCGTGGTGGTTCCTGTGTTCCCGAGATCACACAGCATTCAGAGGAAAAAAGCTAATTCTCACTGTTATCTCCCAAAATTTGTACACACTTTATAATAAAACACTGTTATGTGCTAATGTGTATAATTATTACAGCAACATTTTATAAGAACGTTTAATTACGCCATAAATGTACATAGAAATACTGATACTATGAGAGAGATGTGCCCTAGGCTGCTATGTGGAAAAAAGTTGCTTCATTAATGTGGTTTGTGAAAGAGCTGTAGATGAGATCGACTCGCATGTACCTGTAAACTACATGAGTCAGAACACAGACCCACGCAAGGACAAGAAAACCTCACACCACTGCTACACAACATCTGCGGGAGTGTGGGTGGACGCGTGGATGCGTGCGTGTTCACATGTGTATGCTGACAGCAGGGTTGTGTCGTTGCTGTTTGTGTGAGTATTCATGCTACGTACGTTGTGCTTTTTTTCTGGTTCCTTGTCAGAAATAACTGACAGATCTTAAACATTAAATGCAGTTGCACGCTTTCACTATGCAGAAACATGCTACACCTTAGTGACCCTACTACACCATGCACACTTAATATTACACCCTATACACATGCTACAGACAATTTAACACTCATGCACTCATGTAAACATCTCATGCAGACACTACACAACACCCTAAACACTATGTATATAACGAGCATATCTCGCAATTCAGATTTTTCTTCTAAGAATTGTGAGATATAAACGATCTAAGCGCATGATCTAGAGTGCATGGCGCAAGTGCAGGTAGGGCATGTCCTAGTTTTTTTGCTAGTTAATGCTGAAATATATGTTTTCAGAAAATAGTTTTTTTTCCACTTTTGCTAGTTTAACGACGGGAAAAATGGTAGGCGCATGGTCTAAAAGGGTTGTCTCTATTCTCTTAATGAGTAATGGGTGTGTTTGGGCTTTACGTGCAATAAACCTATCAGTGTCTCATCTCCCATTCCCTTTAAATGCCAGTTGACCTCGCGCCATGGCGGATTCGCTATTTATATGGCGGAATTTGATAGTGGAAAGACCGAACGTGTCTCCAGAGCGCAAACGGATCTGACCATCTACGGGACAAGCCGGATTCCACCATATCTTTATGTACACAATAATAATCTTTTAGATTGTAATCCTTTTATTTATAATATTTGGCATGTTTGTGTGCTGCTGCGCGTCTCTGTGTGTTTAACAAGCAGAGTGTATGCGCGTTGTAGACCCGCCTATAGGCGCACATTACTAACGAGCTCTTTAAATAACACAATATTGCACCATTGACTTTAGCCCAGGTTTCAGTTGGTCAATGGCGCAGTCTATTTCAGTTGCCCTAAAATAGTAATGCGCCATCAATGCGCCTGAACACACCTCGTTTTCAGACCAGCCGCAAATGCATTTGCTATTTAAACAACGTGGTGCAAGACGTGAAAATGATAACTGCGTCAGGCTGAAACTAGCAAAAAACAGCTTGCGTTGCGCTATTATGATAGGGCCCAAAATTACCTTTTTTATTCTTTTATTCCGTGGCTTCCATAGACTTCTACTGCAAAACTGTCATTTTCTGCCACCAGGTAGGCTCCGCCCACAAAAAAGGGCATCGCTGTTTGCAAACACCCAAACGGTCTATAGTTTTATATTTTATATTTATATTTTTAATTTGCTTATGTAATTAACAATGCTTTATAAGATTTAAGTTATTTCCTTCATTAAAGCCATCAAATACACATTCTCTTAGCTTTGCCTTAATGTCTGATTTTAAAATACTTCAAAATTGGTTGTGATTCACCCTGTAGCTGGTTGGTTTGGTTCATGGTTCTCGTTATGAAAGACTTAAAAATCCCCATGGGAAAAATGAATGGAAAAAATACTTCTGGAACCAAGGCCTCTTTATGCTCTCAATACTACTTTACACCATCCCATTTCATCTGATCTCAAAGACATTTGCCTTGACTTACTGTACCACTAATAATGAACACATTAAACCAATTAAAGACACTGTTCAAAATTACAGTAATTGTTAATAGGACTTCATTCAAAAAGCTCAGTAGCATTTTACACAACGTTCATATTTCCTAACACGGCTGGCTTTTCCTCAGAAACTGACTTGCTTTGGCGAATGGTTCTGATAGCTAGAAGTAAATATTTGAGAGATGAGATTGCTGCTACAGTAAATCAAGCCTAAGCCTGACCCAACATTTCATCATCAAAGATGAAGCAAACCCTGATTTCATGCAGGTGTGGATGTCACCTAAACGCCCTGAGGGCAAAGAGTAATATTGCTTCTCATATGCACAGTAACACACACACATTATCAGACCGCGTCTCTAAATTATGACTGAGTTTGCATGAGTGATTACAATGTTTGCTATGTTTTGATGTGTTCTCAAACTATTCCAGGAAATGGCGGAATTTGCTACATTGTGCAACATCATCTCAATGTCCATTTATAGTAAAGCTAAAATGTGTATACAAACCTACATACACAAAAACAAATACACCCTTAGAGAAGGAGCAATAGATGCTGATTCGCAGCGACACATCGCGTGTAGCAGGCTTTGTCGTCATTGCGCTGAGTAATTTGACATTTAGCCCCCCCCCCCCCCCCCCGCCTCCCACCCCAATCCACCCTTCACAGTGGAAAGATCATACCTCCAACTTTAACACACTGACAATGTATAAGATAAGGTGTAATTTGACAACGAGTCATTAAAGGTATAAACGACATTCTAATAAAGGGATGAACATTTTTGGATTCAATGGAATATCTTTTTCTTGCTGTCGTCTTTCTTTCTGCAGTCTTACCCATATGTGAAGCCTTGTTAGGTTGTGTACATCCATGAACTAAGATAATTCATTTGTATTACTTTGAGCTAATTTATGCAATACACTCACCGGCCACTTTATTAGGTACACCTGTCCAACTGCTCGTTAACACTTAATTTCTAAGCAGCCAATCACATGGCGGCAACTCAGTGCATTTAGGCATGTAGACATGGTCAAGACAATCTCCTGCAGTTCAAACCGAGCATCAGTATGGGGAAGAAAGGTGATTTGAGTGACTTTGAACGTGGCATGATTGTTGGTGCCAGAAGGGCTGGTCTGAGTATTTCAGAAACTGCTAATCTACTGGGATTTTCACGCACAACCATCTCTAGGGTTTACAGAGAATGGTCCGAAAAAGAAAAAACATCCAGTGAGCGGCAGTTCTGTGGGCGGAAATGCCTTGTTGATGCCAGAGGTCAGAGGAGAATGGCCAGACTGGTTCGAGCTGATAGAAGGGCAACAGTGACTGAAATAACCACTCGTTACAACCGAGGTATGCAGCAAAGCATTTGTGAAGCCACAACACGCACAACCTTGAGGCGGATGGGCTACAACAGCAGAAGACTCCACCGGGTACCACTCATCTCCACTACAAATAGGAAAAAGAGGCTACAATTTGCAAGAGCTCACCAAAATTGAACAGTTGAAGACTGGAAAAATGTTGCCTGGTCTGATGAGTCTCGATTTCTATTGAGACATTCAGATGTTAGAGTCAGAATTTGGCGTAAACAGAATGAGAACATGGAACCATCATGCCTTGTTACCACTGTGCAGGCTGGTGGTGGTGGTGTAATGGTGTGGGGGATGTTTTCCTGGCACACTTTAGGCCCCTTAGTGCCAATTGGGCATCGTTTAAATGCCACGGCCTACCTGAGCATTGTTTCTGACCATGTCTATCCCTTTATGGCCACCATGTACCCATCCTCTGATGGCTACTTCCACCATGTCACAAAGCTCTAATCATTTCAAATTGGTTTCTTGAACATGACAATGAGTTCACTGTACTAAAATGGCCTCCACAGTCACCAGATCTCAACCCAATAGAGCATCTTTGGGATGTGGTGGAACGGGAGATTCGCATCATGGATGTGCAGCCGACAAATCTGCGGCAACTGTGTGATGCCATCATGTCAATATGGACCAAACTCCCTGAGGAATGCTTCCAGCACCTTGTTGAATCTATGCCACGAAGAATTGAGGCAGTTCTGAAGGCAAAAGGGGGTCCAACCCGTTACTAGCATGGGGTACCTAATAAAGTGGCCGGTGAGTGTATGTCAGCAATATGTTTTTGTGCATTAAGTCATCCTGCCACATTCAGTGGCGAACAAACCAAAATCCTCGGATAGCGGGAAATAAAACAATTTACCAAAATACATCAGCCAGTCCCTGGTTGTCCCAGTCCCCAGTCCCAGTCCTGCATGTAACATGTAACTCAGATTGACCCCAATACCTCACACAGATAGAAAAAAACAGTCACTTTGAATAAAAGCGCATGCAATACATAATTGTAAATGTCCCATTTTTGTTGATTCACTCCACTAACCACTATTAACCTTTTAATAATATGAAAACATTTTTTTTATTGAATTTATTTCTGAAAACATTTGTTTCAGCATTAAATATAATATTTAAAACTTATATTTTTTATATCCATTTTCTTTACAAATGTGCATAACCCCCTCATGTGCGCATACACACTCAGTCTCTCACATTCTGACCTTCTCTTCTACATGTGACAGAGCTCCTTGGGCCAGTGCATCCTCCTGAATCCACATTACACTGTCCTCAGCCTGTCATACTGTCCGCAGGCCATTCTTTATTTAGAGTTACATCACAACTCCACAATAAAACACACACTATAGTAGACACTCAACATGCATGCTTTATTTAACTCCAAACACACACTGGTAATGTGATGTAGACCGTTGTAATGGAGTGGCATGGCTATTCCCACAGGAAACAGAATGGAATAATACCACATGCAAGTATAAATACATACACTACCATTCAAACGTTTGGGATCAGTAAGATTTTTAAAAATACTTTTAGTCAGCAAGGGCGCATCAAATTGATCACAATTTACCATAAAGACATTTATAATAGTAAAAAAGATTTCTATTTCAAATAAACCAAAAAAGGAATGAATTACATATAATTCATAAAATAAAATAAATATTTATAAAATATATTATATATATATTTATGAATATATATTATAGAATATATTCATAAAATATTTTAAAATAAACAGTCATTTTAAAATTGTAATGATATTACAATTATTATTATTGTTCACAATATTACTTTTTACTGTATTTTGGAAAAAATAAATAAAAGAGACTTCTTAATTTTTTTGTTTTAATCCAACACCAAATCATATTTTTTTTAAAATCATAAATACATCATAAGTATATATATAAGTGTCATACGTTTTAATACGAAAAGTGAGATTTGCTAAGTGGTTCATATTATGATTATTTTTGCCTGGTAGATGAAAAAAAGGGGCAAAATACCCAATAATTTACACTGAAAAGCAAGAAATCTTAGGGATGAGAATATCATATAGACTTGGCTATGGACTAATTTGACTTACCAACTTACAACTACTCAAAGCACTCGTGTATCCACCATAGCAACAGCATACGCACAACCGGCGCTGCGTCATAGAATGTCTCTGAAAAGGTTCACGCCCACTTTTGGGGGAAATAAACTAGCCTTCCCATAGACTTCAATACAAAATAACGTCACAAAACAACATCCGTGCACAGCAGACAGGCGTGAATAACTTAAGAAATCACTAAGATTAAACATGTCAAGTAATTATATGTCCACCCTGTCTGCCATAGAGCGTGAACGATACATCAACAAACTTAATTTGGTCAATTTAAAAACAGGTCCCTTCATTCTTCCAGTCCCAGCCTCAAATTATTTATTTTAAAGCTGCAGTCCGTATCTTTTCCTCTTTGTCGCCATCTCTCTGTTCGAAATCTGTAACTGCAGTGATTCGCGGAATTATTATCTTTACGTGGGTTGTAAATCGGCATGAAACAGCGCGGATGAACACAGTGCTTTGAGGCGAGTGCTGCTGTCAGTCACCGCGCTGTGTGGATACTGTCATACAGAATCACAGATTCACTTTTCGAAAGTTTGACCAACATAAGAATTTTCATAAGAAAATGTCTTCTGAACAAGAAAGTAAAATCCATTTTTGTTCTGACCAACTAAGGGGGAAAAAACATTCGACATGATAAGCTTCGTTAGATTTAATCAACGCGATTTACAGCAACCGTGCAAATTATAGCCTACTTTGTTCTCAAATTGTTCATGTTAACAACATCACATCAGCATTGCGTGACTAATGTTAAATTACTGTGTGAATTTGTTAAATAACTGTGTGAATTAAGAAAACGTACTGTTACACAATTGAACTATTGAAATGTCTTAACTTACTTGTTCAGCAGAAAAAAGACGTCTCTTCTTCCGTTTTGAACCCCTTCAAAACACGGAGTTCACGCACTTTTCAAAAGCCCCGCCGATGTGTATCCTTGTGTTCGCATGAGACGGTTTTTATCTCTTTCTCTAGCCACCTTAAATCCGAAGTACGAAGTCTTTTGGGTTTTATAACTGCTGAATCTCCAGTTGACACTGATGATTGTTGTTTGGATCTTTCTGGATGCCATAAGTTTAATTATGTAAAGTGCTGCGCCTGCGAGAAAAGCCTATACATCTAAACATCTCGTCACGCGCAGTATAGCCGGCTAGCCGAAACTCTTCTTTATGTGTACGGGTGTGACGTCATGACGCAAAGACATGCTCGAATTTCCCGCGGAAACCCAACGGTACCACTGGAATTAAAATCATTATTACAAGCTAACCGTTTTGAATCTAGCTATGGCAAGCAGATAGTTTTGACCACTGGCAGAATAAGTTTTTTTTAATATAATTATTTTGGATTATTTTTAACTTAAAAAAGTTACGGACTGGAGCTTTAATAATTAATTATTTTACTGTCTATGGTAACAACCCCACCCAGTGGCCAGAGGTGTCTTTCCCGACATTTACTCGTAGTCGTACCTCATCGAGTCACCATGGTAAGCCAGTGAAGGATTTTACTTCGTTTTTGAATGTAAGCATGTTTAAATGTATATATTATGTCTTATAATATACATTATAATATATCTTATAATATATATACCCCTTTGGGTGGGGTTGTTACATCAATTTGACGCTGGGAGAATAAAGGGACATGTTTTTAAATTGACCAAATTAAGTTTGTGTATGTATCTTTCAAGCTCTATGGCAGGCAGGGTGGACATATAATTACTTGACATGTTTTATAATTGATTTCTTAAGTTATTTACGCCTGCCGGCTGTGTACGGACGTTGTTTTTAGCCGTTATTTTGTATTGAAGTCTATGGAAAGTCTAGTTTGTTTTCCCCCAAAAAGGGGCGGGGACGAAATTGACAGTTAAGTTCCCGGATGTGCCGGTTGTGCGTATAGAAAAATGCTGCTAACAACAACAAAAAACACCTTAGCAACCATACAGCAACGTCCTGTCAACAACTCACAACACCTAGCATCTTAACATCTCAACAACATAATTTTAACCTCTACAATATTAATTTGAGTTGTAGCAATGAGGAAGAGGATGATGATGATGATGATGAATTCTCTGTTAAGCCTGTCTAGACTTAAATAATCAACATCCCCTCAAATAAATCGTGTTTGCATGATGTGTTTCTCTCTCTCTTTAAATCCTATGCCTCAGCATTTCCCAGAAATTTCTCCTCAAAGAGACCAGAGTGAAATGAAAAACCTGGTTAGTCACAGTGTGAAGAGGACAACAAATAGCTGTTTGAGCCTGTCTAAAATACCCAGGTTGAGCCACCAGGGAATGTCTCCTCTGTTTATTCTGAGTGATGTGCTTTTACTTTGAGTTACTTGTTTGTCTGATAGTAGCTCAGAGTCAGCGAAAAAGAGCATGGGTAAAGTAAAACATGGAAACAAAAAAACATCTTAAGGTCTCTCTTTCTCTGCTCTGTATTTGTGGCAGGTTGGAGGCTGGTCCGAAGCATATAAAGCAAAATGGAAGAAGTTCTGTGGGTCTCCTTGGAGATGTTCTCATGTTCTACCTAGCATTAACAACAACAACAAATTCGGAGGGAAATTTACTAAGAATGAACAACACCCGCTAATAGCATTGTTTGTAAAAAAAAAAAAAAAAAAAATGAGCAGACTGCAATTTTCCATCTTGCAGACCGATAATTATTTTTGTTATGGCCAATAACTTACAAATAGCCCATATTAAAATGTTTAAACCCCAATATTAACTAAAATCAATCATTTTAAATGCTACAAAATAATTTATGCATAACAACATTATAATGTACGAAAATACATTTTGAGATTTGCCTAAGATTACATTAAACAGTGTTATAAATTATTAGTGTTTTTACAGACTAACTTTAAGTGAACTTATGTTAAAAAAGTAAAAATAGAAGTGAACATGCACAAATAAATATCCAATATCGACTGATACAGATACACTCGTTTGGGGTCAGTAAGATTTTTTTTTTTTTTTTTTTTTGAAAGAAATGAATACTTTTATTCAATTGATCAAAAGTTACAGTAAAGACATTGATGATGATACAAAAGATTTCTATTTAAAATAAATGCTTTTGAACTTTATATTCATCAAAGAATCATGAAACAAAAACCTTTTTTTAAGCAGAACAACTGTTTTTAACATTGACAATAATAAGAAATATAATATAATTTGCACCAAATCAACATATTATAATGATTTCTGAAGGATCACGTGACACTGAAGACTAGAGAAATGGCAGCTGAAAATTCAGCTTTGCATTCAAAGGAATAAAATACACTTTACAATATATTAAACATAAAACATTTATTTTAAAATGTAATAATATGTTACAATAATACTGTTTTTACTGTATCTTTGATCAAATAAATGCAGCCTTGGTGAGCATAAGAGACTGCTTTCAAAAACATTCGAAACATCTTTCTGCCACAAAACAGTAGTGTTAATAAAAAAAATCTAATAATGGTCAATAACCAATATGGTGCATTCTTGTGTGTGTGTGTGTGTGTGTGTTGTAGGAGAGAGGACAAAAATGCAGAAACAAAGAGAGAAAGAGTGAGTGACAATACAAAAGAGAGACAAACTGTGTTTATAACTGCAATATTGGCGTTTTGGTAAAGCGCACAGTAAGCACATTTTCAGTCCTTTCTCTACACTGATTGTGCAAATGCAGCTCAAATAGCTAGATAAAGAGATCTGAAACTGAGCCTTTGAGGTGAGGGAGGTGTAAACTGTAAACAATGGCCATCTAAGAGCAAACAACTCGCTGTTCAGAAGGCACGATCCAAATCAGGAGTTCCTATGGGAACATTGACTGCTTCCATTTGTCTTCAGTGGACACTGAAGGAGTCATGTAGACAATGAAGAGGTCTGACATGTAAGCAGTTCTGCTTCGTTAGAGGAACATGACTGACACAAGAGGAAAAAACTCCCTCTCCCACCAAGAAACATTCACTATCGAGGAGGACATTTTTTTTTATTTGTGCAAAACCAAGTTAGTTCACTTTGCAGCTTTCCATGAACAGCTGTAGAAAGTTCAAGTGGTAGAAAGTGGTTTAAAGACCAAGCTGTGTGCCGCATGCTGAATGTTCATCTTTCATTATGTGCGGTGTTTGTTTTCTATAGTATGTGTATGTGTGTGTGTGTGTGTGTGTGTTGTGAATGAGTGTAAAGGGCAGTCGCCTGGCTAACTACCCACGCTGCACTGCAACATGGGCA
The DNA here is from genome assembly GCF_029890125.1 of Rhinichthys klamathensis goyatoka. Lineage (NCBI taxonomy): Eukaryota > Metazoa > Chordata > Actinopteri > Cypriniformes > Leuciscidae > Rhinichthys > Rhinichthys klamathensis. The sequence goes on from NW_026606962.1 coordinate 655,719, forward strand.
TCCCACTGATTAATCGCTGTTTCTTGGTCTTTCTGACCATCTCTATTCATTCCCTTCTAACAGAATTTTAAATTTTGGGTAAACCAGTGTTATTTTAATATCATTGATATCCTATTATAGTTTTTGTTAACATTTTGAATTAGATTTTATTTTATATTTTCTGTTTACATTTTAGTTTCAGTAAAATTGTTGTGTTTTATTCTTTATACAATTTTTTTTTAGTTAACAATAATAACCCTGGAGTAAACTATGTCTTTAATAGCACTAACTATTTGAAACTTCACATTAGCATGTGACTAAATAACATAAATGTAAAGAAGATATTTTAGTACTGAAAAGATAAAAATAACATTGTGGTCTTGCCTTCCTATGGAGGACATCAGCATGGTAACCGCAAAGAGGAAACAAAGAGAGAATAGACAGGTGAAAAAAGGTGAGAGAAAGCATTTTAATCATCTGCCAGATCGTCAAAGTGTAGTCACATTTCAACAGTCCTATTCTCTCTGCCGTAAGCCTAATGTCAGCACAGCTCTCAAAGGTCAGGTCACATGACTCATCTGCTAGCCAAATGTCCAACTGCGTAGATAGAAACACAAAAACAGGAGCACACTTCAACTAGAGGAAGTGAACACAATATAATAAGATAGATGAAAATGATGGCAAGGCAGCTCAGTCACACTAGGACATGGCAAATGCAAACGGCATTTAATATGTTAAAAAACAAATGACAAAATGAGCAAGATCCTTCGTCTTAGACGCATACTAAGTGTTGTTGAATGTTTAGCTAATATAAAATGGTTTTTAATAAACAATACATAACAATTAAAGAAATCTGGTCTAAAACCACTGAGGGAAGAATTCCCTGTACTTCTGATAAAATGTCAAATTTAAAATGCATTTTGTAATTGAATGTAATTTGGTTTTATAGGTTAGCAGTAATTGTTTATTTATTAATTAATTTATATTAAATGACCATATATAAGTATTTAACATTAATGGATAAAACTGTAAAAAAAAAAAAAAGCCCTCACAAAGGTAAAAATGTCACTGAAAATAAAATAATAATAATATAATAATTCAGAAATTCTGAAAATTGTGACTGGTTCAAAGGTCAGCATTGCTTCCAGTCAGTCACTGTTATTGCTTGAGCAACATTAAATGCTGTGTGACAGACAATGGGAGATGATGGATGAAGAGATAATTAACAGCTCATTAGCTTCAGTAATCAAGCTAATGACGGGTTGTCTGATTGTTATGATGCACTTGTGAATATTCAGGAAGTGCCGAAGAGGATCTGTGCACAGGCAGAACTCCTAAAGATTCACGGGAGAACACATGAAAAATGAAATGACTACTAATACACTAAAGATGAAAGAATGCTGAGAGAGGGCGAACACACTGTCAAAAGCAGTTGTAAATAAAAGCAACAGTAATATCATTAAACATTATTATAATTAAAACACTTATAAAAATTAACAATTATATTTTAATTTTTAAATTATAATATATATATAATTACAAGGCTGCATGTTTTTGATCATAAATACAGTTAAAAACATTAAACGTGTAAAAAAATCATTACAATTTAAAATAACTGCTTTCTATATAAATATATTTTAAAATGTAATAAAATATATATATATATATATATATATATATATATATATATATATATATATATATATATATATATATATATTTCCTGTGATGGCAAAGCTGAATTTCCAGCAGCATTACTCCAGTCTTGGAGTGTCACACGATTCTTCAAAAATCATTCTAATAAGCTGATTTGGTGCTCAAGGTTTCTTATTACTAACAATATTAAAAACAGTTGTGCTGCTTAATATTTTGTGGAAATCATGATATATTTATTCATGATTCTTGATGAACAGAAAATAAACAACTGCTTTTATTTAAAATATTATATCCAAATTATTGCTTAAAATAGAAATATTAAACATAATAAAATGTCTTTATCACTTTTGGTCAATTTATTGCGACCTTGGTGAATAAAGTATTGATATTAAAGGCAAAACAAGGTCCCTCTGTCACGACACAGTAATAGGTCTCCAGTCTAATATCACTTTGTCAAAAATAGCCTATACTTTTAAATGTCCAAATTTCTTGTTTGCAGCCATGAGACCAAAATGTGGCATCACAAGTTCAGGAGTGACTCCTGTAGTTTGTAATGATAACATAGGACATTCACTCATGCATTTGAATGCTCTTGTTGTTCTCAACACTCGTGTATGTGTAGCAAAAAACAGGTAAGAATATCAAGAAATGACTTATTCTCTAGTGTAATGTGTAGACTTCTACAGCTGTATTAAAGGAAGAATAGGTTTAAACAGCAGAGTAAGGAAACCCTCAGCCTGTGCCAAGGCGCCAGGCTGGTTTTGGAGACGGGTGGGAGAGTGGGCATCTGGACACAAGCGAGAGCTTAAGAGCACAGCTCACTCTTTAACGGCAAGATCAAGGAGATGCTTGGCAAGGAACACAGCCTCCTAAAACACCAGGACCCCACTTGGAAACATTCACCCAAATCCGCCCACAGAAAAAAACACAAACAAAAGCAGGCAGGCCACGCTGGGATAAAGACGCAAAGCTGCTCCCTTTACACCTCATAACAGCAGAGCCGGGCCGTAACACACTGAGCTCACTGTAAATACAATGGCTCCCCATGGAAAATGACCTACTCTGTTTTATTTCTGGACAGATGTCAAATCATAAGTTTGCTCTATCTCACTCTCCATAAGACTTGACATTCTTCTGAGTTCACTGCGGATTAAGTGTTTCCCTTAAGCCTAAAACACTCCCTTTTTCTACTTTTACCACATATAAAATATAAAAGTCATGCCAACACATAAAATAACAGTATTTACGACATACAGTGGCCCCTAAGTACACTCTAACCACGTTTAACAATATACGCATTGCATTAAAAGCAAAATATCAAACTAAGTGACATCTGCAAACAAATAACACTCAAATAATTCCCATAATCAACTTGCAATTATTTTTTAACCGATTTTTGTCTTCAATTTGAACAATATTTACTACTATTCAAAAGTTTGAAGTCAGTAAGATTTTTTTAAAAGAATAAATTAATACTTTTATTAATCAAGGACACATAAAATATGCCTATTTCAAATAAGTTCTGCTCTTTTGAACTTTCTATTCATCAAAAAATCCTGACAAAAATGTATCACAGATTCCACAAAAATATTAAGCTGCACAACTGTTTCCAAAATTATAATAATATTTTTTTTTCTTGAGCAGCAAATCAGCATATTAGAATGATTTCTGAAGCATCATGTGACATTGAAGACTGAATTGATATATGCTAAAAAAATTCAGCTTTGCCATCACATGATTAAATTACATATATTCAAAAAATAGAAAACAGTTATATTTCACAACAGTTTTTACTGTATTATTGATTATAAATGCACCCTTGATGAACATACGACTTCTTTTAAATGCAGTAAATATAATTGTACCAACCCCAAAACTTTGAACGATAGTCATGTCTGTTATTTTATATAATTCAAAATCAAACTGGTTTCTAGTTTCACACTTAATTTTGTGAAATATTTTGCTATTGCGGTCTGTGCAGTATTTGTTTGCCCGTAGGTCTGTGAAATATTTGTAATGCCCGTGGGTTTGATATTTAGTTATATAAAGACATTCATACATTTTTAAGTCTGGCTGTTATCCAAATACTTTTTGGGGCCACTATATAGAACATGTATAAAATAGAAAAGTCTGACTATATGAATATGCAAAAAGTTCCTGAGCAACAAACAAACTGAGTAATGAAATGGAATTAGATACTAACAGGGTGCTGTAGTAGATCCCCGTCTATGGTAAACGGATTGCAGGGGGAAAAGAGGAGGGCTTTGAAAGAAGAGGGAGACGGTCAATCAATAGACCCACAGAGTATCGAAGACCCCTTTGTTCAGCCTTGCCTTTCCCTCAAACCTGTTCTAATTGGCCTCTTCACATTGTCCAAGAGTGTGGAGCACAATGTAGTCTCGTGAATCAAATTACACAGCAGATCTACACCAACTGTGCAAATAAACAATGAATAACAATGAGGAAAAATAATGAGGAACAGATTGGAAACGTCAAATTGTTTATACTAATTCTGTCAGAAATTAAAAGTAGGTGTGAATATGTTTACCGTGAGATCTTGTACAGACATCAACCAAATTGCAAATCAAACTCAGCCATAGCAGCTGATAGAGTTCTATTACATTTGGACAATGACTTTTCTTAGCGCAGCTTTACTTTCCTAGACCCCATTTGTAGAGGTTAATGTCTTAATTAGTTGACATGTCTGGTCTTCAACTTGGCCAGAAATCCATGTTTAACCTTTGTCCTGGCCATGGCTCACAGGGGTCTAAAGTTTGAAATACACTTTATGTTCCCTAGCCTGCAGCGATCCCCAAAAGAAACAATAGCAAAGTCTGTGTCAGCAAGATTACTCACTCAGAACGCAACAAAAGGGTTAGTGTCTGAGTTACTGATGACAGGAAAGTCCTCATACAGGACTAACACCTTTGTGAACTCACAAATCAGTGGAGAACAAACAAGAGACATGAGAATATTTCATTTTAAAAAGCATCACTTGATTGCGAGGTTCATTGAAGTCTGATACACATCCCGATGTGGGAATGCTACCATCAAAAAACTATTTCAGAAGTGAAACTTTGCACGACTTCTTGCTTAATCACATTGTGATGTTGTTTCCAGTTAATAGTGACATTAGTCATCTGTCATGCTAAGTTCCCTACAAAAAAACAATCATCTTCCTATTTCATCTGCTCTGTTGAACTCGAAGAGCAGGTAGATTGTGTGAGGATTTATGTGTGTGTGGTGCTAAACCTCTTACCAGGCGGTGTGCAGTTCTTTTCAGCATTGGGCCCAACCTGCACCGCATCAGTGTAGTTGCTGTCAATGTCAAAGTCCTGCAGCAGCCTGCGACTCTCCCACTTCTCACTGTCTTCAGCTGAGAGACTGGAGAGGCTATAACCTGCAAAACACACAGGAAAAGCATTTCTATTAACCATGGCTAGATTCACCTACAGCAGATGTATTTGGGTCGTAAAACATTTGACAAATTGTCATATTTGACACGAACCCTCCAAAATGACAATCCTCATGCAAAACTTACTAAAATAACCAATACATTACACACAAAAAGCAATTATTAAGCAATGTTTACTGCTACTTTTGATCAATAATGTGTCCTTGCTGAATAAAAGTATTAATATATGTTGCAGAGCTTTTCCTCATACTGAAGAACATTATCCTGATTAAGTCTGATCTAAACATGTTCCTTAGCAAACGTAAAGCCACACCTTGCAAATGCTGAGTGATAACTATGGTGATTGTGTAGCTAAGCAATTGTCTGGGATTCACTTAAACTTTCAGCAAATAACTTCAATAAGAAAGAGAAGGCAGATAAGTTTGTGTACTGGATGTAATTTTGACAGCACAAATACACAATACATACATTCACACGGAAAAGTCAGTCACCCCTCTTCCATTCTTAATCTGTGAGTGTCCACAAATTACTGATGCCCGTTGGAAATGCATTGGCCCTGCATGTCAAAGTGAGAATTGCACATTTTTTCCCATCTATTTTTAGCCAAACTTCTAATACAAACTAAAATCCAGAACGCAGCTGAGTCTCAGAGTCACTGATCTAAGTTGGGCTCCTTGCAGTGTTGTTTTGTGCAGGTTTGTCTATTTCAGCCCAGTATTACTGTGATATCTCCTATTCACACCGCATTCACAGGGACACAGCGAGCCGGAATGTTACATACTGTTAAAATCTCACAGGCTCCGCTTCTCATTTGTGTTACTGTGAGCAACAGAGCCCCGAAAGTCATTTGGAGAATATTCATGAGGGCCGTCTGTGGTGCGGAGTGAGGCCGAGGCGTAATAAAAATGACATCACGTGGCGAACGCTCCTGCAGCACCGCTTCGGTCCGGGCTTGTCTGGGAGGGGGTGATTATTCTGGCAGCACTGTCATCTGGGTCGCTCTGTCCTCAAGCGCCTCTGCCCTTACTCCACTCCGCTAAACCGTCTTCCTGAGCAACTCTTTTCAGAGCATTGGCCTCCACTTACCGCTACAGTCGCTATAAATAAAACCTCTATATTTATTAAAAAAACAGCACTCAAGATGGGGCTTCGGGGCTGCGTGGTGCATTATGACGTGACGCATTTTGACATTGTGATGTGATACAGTGATACAGAACTGGGATCTGGTTAAGAGTGTCAGAACACCCTGTTCTTCTTCTTCGACACTGATAGGAAACTTGAGTTTGTCTTCATCAACAAAAAAAAACTGAGAAAAAAACCTGATCCAGGAACTGACATTCCTAGGAAAAACTGTTTCATAATTCATCACCCCCTGAGATGTAAAAAAAAATCGTGTAGTGAAGTGAAGACGGTTGCGACACTTTTGGAAAATGTGACACTTTTGGGAAATGTGACACCTTAGTGTCTTCCTCATAGTAAAGAGACAGCAGCGATCTGTCTGGGACATGAGAGATGAGCAAGCTAAATACAAAACTGAGCCACACAGCCTGTTCCATCTCCAATCCCTACATTTTTCTGGGGGAAATTCACTAAGAATGAATTGATCTGCTTATTTGAACAGTTGTGAATAGTTGTTTATATAAAACAACTACACAATAGTTGTTTTAGCACGTGATTCACTAAAGGAATTATGTAAATTAGGTAGTGGCACAAATGTGCTCACATGATCTAAACTGACTCAGAAGCGCAGGAAGTAGGGTGCAGTACCTCCTGTTTTCACAGGATTGTAAATGCAACGCAAATGTTTGTTCATTTACATTTATTCATTTGTAGCATTTAGTAATATATTTGTAATAAAAACTTTAAGTGGGCTATTAAAAAAGTGTTATTTATTTGTTAAAGTAGGCTATGGTTTTTTAAAACATACGCACGGAGTGTGACGTCATATTGTGAACGTTGCGGTGTTTAATTTTTATTTCCTGTCGCTGTGCAGGCTGTTTTATTGTATATAACAGTGTAAACAGCTCAATAACCTTTTTATTTAAAAAAGAAAAAAAAGAAGTGACATGAAGGGCAATATTTGGAATTTGTCCTCTGCATTTAACCCATCCAAGTTAGTGCACACACATAAGGAACAGTGAGTGGTGAACACACACACTGCAAACCTTGGACACACACACCTGGAGCAGTGGGCAACCATTTTGCTGTGGCGCCCCGAGAGCGATTGGGAGTTAGGTGGCACCTCTGTCACTACCCAACCTTCGGGTTACAAGTCTGACTCTCTTATCATTAGGCCACAACTGCCCCAGGCTTAATAGACCGGTAGACCGGTCTGTTGCATTACTATTGCAAGCAGTTTCAATAATGTCAATAATGTCCCCCATCAAATGTCCCTTGTGTATGCTGTTTAAACGAGTGTTCTGACGATACGAAACGATACGCTTATTGTACTTCGGGGATAGACTCGATATTGTTTGTTACTCAAATGTGATTTATCTTATAATGCTGAATGATCAAGAAAGATGAAGGTTTAAAATATGGTACAACCCTAACTTATTACATTTAGAACCTGGTAAACGGGACTGTTGGTGATTAATGAATATGGCATGTGTGGTTTTTGCTCGGCAAAATGGTCCTACTGTTTATTGAATTTGCCCCCAGTCTTTATTTTTCACTCTCCTGGGCAAAAATGCAACAAAGTGGCTAAGTAATTAACCATGCAGATTCCATCCACAAACACGTGTTAGAGAGGAAAGTAGTAGCTCCATTAGAGTGAGCAAAGCTCTGGCTCATTGTGCAAGCTTCATTGGAAATATTGTGTTTCTCTCTGACACGCTGCACAGAAATGGCATTACCTGTGCAGCGAGCCAGAATGCACACTGCACACACACATGCGGCGGGGGGAGGCAGGAAGTTACTATGGAGATGTGACGTAACTGCAGAGAACAGAGGAGAACAGTGACGACATCACGCTCAGATGAACATGGCTAATCGCACACAGAAAACACAAGGATACACATCAGTAGTACACGTGTAGAGAATAAAACAAATTCATGTATGAGATAAAAAAATATACTATAGATAAGGCACAAACCCAATATCTTAATGCCACACAAACACACACATAAAAGAAGAAGAACAATGCTTTTGTTGCATAATATTTTGTGTAACTAGGTATGAGTAATTCTAATTAAACATTTATAATAATACAGGGTCTGAGATACTCTGCAGAAGTATTTTAGGCATTTTTAAGTAATGAATGTGAAAGTCTCAGCCTGCAGCTGCACCAGAGAGCCCAAGGAACCTCTATGAGACACCCCATTAAAGAGACAGTCCCTCACCAAGATTGAAAATGCACACATGGTGACTTGAAGGATTATCATGTCCAAGTGGTATAGAAATACATATTATGTAACAATCAAGGTTTGCACACCTTTTGACCAATGAACAACCATGACTTGGGGCCCTATTTTAACGATCTGAAACGCAAGTGTCAAAGCGTAAAGCGCAAGTAACTTTGTGGGCGGATCCCGGCGCTGTTGCTATTTTCCCGGCGGGATAAATGCCTCTTGCGCCTGGCGCAAATCTAAAAGGGGTTGGCCTGAAGTAGCTTCATTATTCATAGGTGTGGTTTGGGCGTAACGTGAAATAAACCAATCAGAGCGTCATCTCACATTCCCTTTAAGAGCAGGTGCGCTTGTTCTAAAGCGGATTCCTATTATAACGGCGGATTTGCCAGGCGCGGAGGTTCACAGCCGAGGAGAGCAGCGTTCTCGTCAGAGAAGTGACATTGGGGATGGAGAAACCCACCCAAATTAACTTCTGTTAAACAGGCGTATGATAATTTGGGTAAATGTGTAAGCTACATGCTTTTATAATAAATTGTCTTTCTTTCTATCTATCTATCTATCTATCTATCTATCTATCTATCTATCTATCTATCTATCTATCTATCTATCTATCTATCTATCTATCTATCTATCTATCTATCTATCTATCTATCTATCTATCTATCTATCTATCTATCTATCTATCGTAATAATGTATGATTTGCAGAAATGAAAACTGCTGCTTAGATGAGAGAATCAACGTGTATGCGCGTTGTGCACACGCTACATTGATTATGGCCAAGCATGCGCCCTTAAAATAGCATAATGAACAACGCGCAACGCACCACTGACTTTAGACTATTTTTTTCTGGTCAGTGGCGCAATTGTTTTATAGAACAGCAAAATAGCATGAGGGAAAGTTTGCGCCGGAACACGCCTCCTCTTTGCGCTGAACCGCCCCGGGGAGCGCAAGTGTATTTCTTAGTTAACCGACGTGCGTCTGTGGAGGGAAAAACCCGCTTTGCGCGGGTGCAAAATAGGAATGATACATGCGTCAGTGTACAAAGTCATTTGCGCCGAGTGCAAGATAGGGCCCTTGGAGTCATTTGAGATGATCAGATTTATATTTTAAATAAATGCCTTTTCAACAGCACAACAGCACTATAATGCTTTAAACATAGATAATAAAGAAAAATGTTTCTTGAGCAGCAAATAAGCATATATTAGAACGATTTCTGGATCATGAGACACTGAAGACTGGAGTAATGATGCTGAAGATTTAGCTTTGTCATCAATAAATTACATTTTAAAATATACTAAAATACAAAACAGTTAAGATTGTAATAATATTTCACAATATTACTGTATTTCACTGTATTTTTGTTTTTGTTTAAATAAATGCCTTGGTGATCAAGAGACAATATCTATGACTAGAAATTGTTGTGAGGACAATCTCAATATATATATTTAACCAAGCATACATATAGACAAAGGCAGCGTAGTCACTTCTAATGAATAAAAAGGTCTCTATGTTCAACTGCACCAGAGCCCACAGCATGTCAGCACCATCACCTTTATTAGAAAATGTACAACCAAGAATCAATGACCATTTCCACATGTAAAACTACATTCTAAATTTGAAACATAATACATGCAGTGTTCTTCATCCCCCTTTTGTCATATGTACAAAGACAACATGGTGCATGTCATAAAAAGCAAAAGACCAGCATGATGTTAAATGCCCAGATCATAGAGATACTATGTGTTTTATGATAAAATAGCATAAATATGCAGCTGAAAGACAAGGATGCATTACGGCAACGGACCTAAGACAGATTATGCAAGTTTACTCTTTTTACTGCAGTGCTATTTCAGGGGATGCTGTTTGCAGAAGCAAAATTGTCTTGAGTGACATCGAAAGACAACTATAAATGAATGGTAAAGTAGGACGACTTTAGCACCTCACCCAACAATAAGGGTCATTAAAGATTTACTCAAATATGAAAGGTGAAGTGTTTAATATGTGTAGAAAGGGGTTAATTGATGCACCCCACCCACCTAGGCCAGTGGCCAATACCTTGAATTTTGACTCTTTAAATTCTGTACATTGTTGTCATTGATTGTTTGACTCTGAAGAAGACGCATGGGCGTCGAAACGTTAGTCATTCTGTACTAATAAAAAATATTAAAACGTTCTGTGCTCCGGTCCTGCTCCATGGTCCTAGCTAGACCTTGGGTCCTTTTCCTTAGATGTTTAATATGTGTGTTTAAAATTAACACTAGAGAGAATTATATACAAAATTACCATTATTTGGACAAAAATTAATGAATTTTTAAAATGGGTAATTAAATATCACGGTATTCATCTTCCTCTTTGTACAATACAGAGAGTTTATGATCCACATCACACAGAAAGCCTGTCACTAACAGTGCTATACTGCTATTTCTATGAAGAAAGCTTGCAGATGCATGTGCTATATACTTTTAACACTAAAAGAGAAAATAGATTGCTCTATCTAGCCACATCTGCAGCACATCACCTGAGGACCTGTCCCACAGATGACTGTCCCAGATAGCAGCTGTTTGCGAAGAGGAACTACCCAGGAAATTATATCCTATAGATTCAGACTGCCCTTACACATCCGACCCCATACTGTCAAAACGGATAAATATAACACTGCATACTTCCACTCTGCCAAACCCGTAATTACCTAGTTTATCTTCATTAAGTGAAAACTTGAATATGGGACAGTACTAGTCAAACAAAGTTAGGGAGAGAGGAGAGTTGCAAACAAATCAGAAGATATAAGGGAGGTAAAATTTAAGGATATCTGGAAACACTGTATTATATTAGTGACATTGCAGAAGACAAACATCTGCTTGGATTAGAGCAGGGAGGGGGTTTCAAATTGGGGAACAGGGACCCCCAAGGGACTGCTATGGAGTCAGCGGAAAATTTCAGAGAGAGAGAGAGAGAGAAAAAAAGTGGGGCTTTAGACCAATATTTTTTTGTTTAGGGGAAATAACTAAATAAATACATTTGAGTTGGCCATATAAAATATTTACCAATTATTGCTACCATACACCGCACAGCATTTCTTGATAATTCACCAGGGGATCATCATCTTTGTCGGTACTTTGGCATTAAAAAGTTTGAAACCACCTTGAATATAGAATAAATACAAATAAAGAAACTACACATGAACCCCATATGGAATTTCTTGGGTGTTAAAAGTATTGGAGGTAGAGGTGGGTCTTGATGAAAACATGTGTGGACCGCTGGTAACAGTCTTGTCTGAGAATTGTACAGTGTATTTAATAATCAGACTAGTATCAGGTGCATGATTAAACAAACCATCAGGAGTGAATTTATAGTGGTTATATATAAAGTCAGTGATTGGGTCTCAGTAATTGGCCGTTTATGGATGTGACAGGCCATTAATAGTCTCATTAGTGACTGCTGGCCTGGCAGTGTGACTCCTGCTGTGCATGTCTGCTGTCAGCCAGAAGAACTGGACAAGAGCCTCATCTCCACCAAACAATCTTCAAAGGACTGGAGGGGCGATCAGAGAGCTTTGAGGCTCTGGGTAAACCAGTTAACCCTCAGGTGCTCTTCGTTTCGGAGTCACAGTTGTTATCTTCCCGGTCAGAAGTGACCGGACACCTAAAAATGAAACTTCCTCCATCCCAGTAAAACCAATGCAATTTATTTTTGTTCAATAATATTTTTTCTTTTTAATTTGGTATTTTGAGACAATTTGATGTTACTTATTAATATTTATGCAATATTTATGGTCCATTTTTGCTATTGAAAACAATACAATTTTTTTAACCTAATTTATAAAAATATTTCTTCAATTATTGCAGTATTTTTAGATTAATATAGAGACCTGGGGCCTCATGTATAAACACTGCGTACGCACAAAAACACGGCGTACGTTAGCTTTCACGTTCACGGCCAGATGTACTAACAGTGAAATTAACGTAAGAATGTGCGTTCCTCCAAGTAAAGTTCATGTCTGGCGTACGTACATTTGTCGTGATTTTTGTCCGTTGGCGACTCGAGGCAATAAAGTGAAGTGGCAAACATTACACTACGAATTGTTCTATCGCACCACCAGCTGTCAGATATTGCTTATAATTTGTAATTGATAAATTATTTGACATATTATTGTCACACGAGTGTTTTAAAAATATTATATTATGCAATTAAGTAAGAACATATAAAGCATGTCCAAATTGATACTACCCGTCTAGCAATGGCAGTGTTGGCTTAACTAGGAATAAAAAATAAACTTAATTAATTCGGTCAGTAAAGATAAAAAAAGAAAGTAATATTTTTATTCAGCAAGGACACATTGAAGTGACAAGTAAAAGGGACAGTAAATGCATTTATAATGTTACAAATGATAAGATTTCGACATCTGTTTGATTTAAGTTTTATTCATTAAAGAATCCTGAAAATACTATATCATGGTTTCCACGAAAATATGAAGCAGAAGCACAGCTGTTTTTAACACTGATAATAATCATAACTGTTTCTTGATCATCATATCATCATATTAGAGTGATTTCGGAAGGATCATGTGACACTGAAGACTGGAGTAATGATGCTGATAATTCAGCTTTGATCACAGGAATAAATTACACTTTACTATATATTCACATAGAGGACATTTTCAGTGAAATTTCGCTTCTTGCTTGCTTTAGCCATGTTCTTGTAGGTTTCTTTTGCCAAAATGGACAAATTACCATATTTAAATTAATTTAATTGGGGGAGGAGACTGGGTGGGGCGTTGTGCTCGTGCATGTGCACTCAATTTTACATTAATTGGGATGTACAAAGAGAATATGCGTGGAATCCTTCGTACGCAGAGATTCATACATCTGCTTTTTTTTGTGCGTACGCACATTTACAGCTTTGTCCGTAAGAAATGTTTTAGTAGGAATTCAACGCAAGTCTTTGTACATGAGGCCCCTGGCCTTTTAAATCAAATTTTTGAAGTCAGATTAGCGCCATCTGTTGAGAGAAATTAAAATAAAACATGTCGTTTCATAGTGTAACCACTAGATGCCTGTATAGCTCTCTATGGAGAGGGTTGTGATTTCTCTAATAGTTTTTGGACAAAATTACTTACTTTTAAGATGTGGATTTTTTTTTTATTCTCAAATAATATTTTTTGCCATGGTTTATAATTTTTTTTTTAAATAAATTTGATGTGAAGTGTACACGTTTTTGCATTATTACTACAGTCAAACCTGAATACAGAGAAAGCATTCTGTTACAGGTAACATTGCAATTCAATAAAAAAAAATAAAAAAAATAAACAGTAATGGTTTTTCACAGCTTATTATTATTTATATTATTATTATTATTTTAAAACATATTAATTTATTATTTTTAAATATTATATTAATTATTATTTTAATAATTTTAATATTATATATATATATATATATATATTAATTATAATTATGTTATGTTTTTCACTATTGATGTTTTTTTCTGCATTGTGGCCGATTTGTAGAGAATTTGTGTTTGTCAATTTACCAATTATTTCCTATGGTCGGTCAATTCATTGGTGTGTATGTGTATAAAAAGTGTGTTTGTGTGTGTGTGTGGGTGAGTGTGTCTGTTTTGCACTCTTGGTGTTTTAGAGTGTCACCCCTTCATTGTTGAGCACTTTTTTTCTGCATCGTGGCCGATTTGTAGATTGTACACACAAAAATTCTTAAAGTTTTTGTGTTTTTGTCAATTTCCCATTCATTTCCTATGGTCGGTCATTTTTGACCGAAGAGCACAAGTGTGACTATTTTTTTTACGACCACTTAGCCTGCTCGGATCATGACCTCAATTTTTTTGTGTGTTCACATACCCAATGCCATAAAAGTCACCAAGTTTCGTAACATTCCGATGAAGCTGTGATTTTTAAAAATTTCAAACAGAAAAAAATTCGGTCAGAAATGACCGAAGAGCACCTAGTTGGTTTCTGGGACGTCACTCAGTGTAGCACCCCCCACCTTTTTGCGGTAGTCTTTTTTCCCCCAGTCTTTTGGTGTCTGGGACATTTTCATATGCATGCTAAAATCACAAAAATAGATATGGAAATGTCTGCAGTAGTGAAGGTCAAGAAATGTATCAACATTTTGCATATTTTAATTTAATCTGGTTGTTTTAGATCTAAAAATAACTAAAGCCAGGTGAACCCCAAAGTATCCTAATTATACAGGACTTCCTTAAGTCTGATTTTGCTATATTTTGATGATTTTGCTATCTGACATTGCTATAGTGACATTCATTTTTAGCAGATACAGTAATCACTTCACCAATCAAGATCACCTAAAGTTACTCAGATCACAAATAGAGTTAATAAACTGCCACAATCAGGTTGTCAATGGCATTCCATAGGACAAACTCCACATTATCAATCCATCCATCTTACTTATTATAATAAAGTAATTTTATATTCAATCTCCACATTTCAAATGCCACATTTTGAAGTATTTACTAGCTTCACACAATTTTCAGAAGCGGTCTTGGCCTATTCTTTCACATAATATTTTTCTCCTCTAAGACATTTGCTGAAGGTTGTCAGATGTCACATTATTCCTTCTGTTTTAACAAGATGTCTAGTCCCTGATGATGAAAAACAGTCCTACTGATACTAACACCATATTTCACTGTATTTTTGAAGTAAAAGGAGTGTCTGATTTTTGACACACAGAACTGCTTAGAATTTTGGCTTACAACATTTGGTGGCATAGGACCACAAAATCTCTTCCTACATCCAAGCTGAGCCTTGTTCTTCTGTGTTCAGATATTGCTCTTTTAGGGTAATGGCTTGTTTTGGGCACTCTTCATATACTAACACTTTTAGTCCATCTTGAAAATGGCAAACACCACTAACTGCACAAGTATAGATATCCACCATACCATACCACCTTCAAATGTTTCAACCGCAGCTTTATGTAATCAGGCAGAATATCAAACAAGAGCTTTTATAAATTCAAAGCAGTCAAAAGATTAAAGGCTTAGAACTCATTATTCTTTCATATAATAGTGGATTTTAATATCTTAAGCATATTTGTCTTTTTTACAGAGCAAAAATGCTTATTTGAGTGAAAGGTAATCCTGTGTGAAAAGTAATGCGCTACCTTCTCATATCCTTAGTTGTAATTTGCACTGCACTGCAAGATAGTCAGCTCACGTTTTATCTAAATCAGACAATTAAAAAGCTAATCAGTTCTTCTTCCCCTTTTAGCGCAGGTGAAAGGCTATCTGAATGTGCTGGCACTCGCAGCGTGTGCTGGGGTTCCATGCTAATTTCTGACAGCTGAGCAGTTTGCTATTAGAAATGTGCTGTATCATCACTCAAAACACTCAGATTACAGCAACCCTTTGTTGACACCAATGAAAAGTCACTACACATACAACTTCATAATGACAAATATTTTAAGATATGAAAAGCAACATATTATATGTTACTTTGTCAACAACAAAGTAACAAATGGCCCTTACAAAAAAGAGGTTTATTCAAGTGTGCTATTAGTATACTTCTTTTAAAACAAAAATAAAAAAGTATACATAGTTTTACTTACTGTCTTATAAACTTAAATTGTTTTAAATTATTGATTTAAAAAGAAAACGTCTCGGGTTATGACTATAACCCTTGTTCCCTGAGAAGGGAACGAGACACTGCGTCGAGAATCGACACTTTGGGGACGCTCCCTAAGCGTGCGCCTCTGAAGTATGAATGAAACTAATCCAATCCTGATTGGTGTTGCGTCGTGACGTAACATGTGACGGCATACCCGGAAGTATAAAAGTGACACTGTCACAACACACACTAGCCTCGCGATGAAGCAAGACGCTCCAAGGCCTCAAGGGGCGTGGCAGAACGACGCAGTGTCTCGTTCCCTTCTCAGGGAACAAGGGTTATAGTCATAACCCGAGACGTTCCCTTTCGAGGGAACTCTACACTGCGTCGAGAATCGACACTTTGGGGAACGAGTGCCCACTAGGCCACGCACCGAATAGGCCTGTCCCGGAGTGAAACTGTTTAGGCACTCAGCAAGGACTGAGCACGTGTGTGCCAGGCGTACTAGGAAGGTGGAACCTAATAAAAGTATGTGGAGTAGCCCAACCGGCTGCCTCACAGATCTCCTGTAGAGGAACTCCCGAAAGAAGGGCCCTAGAAGAAGCCATGCTTCTAGTTGAGTGAGCCCTCACGGCTAAAGGTGAAGGCAAATTGCGCACCTTGTAAGCCTCAGTAATAGCCTGAACAATCCAAAAACTAATAGTTTGCTTGGATGCCGGGAGCCCCTTCTTAGGTGACCCAAAACATACTAATAATTGGTCCGACCTTCTCCAAGAAGAGGACCTCTCAAGGTACACGCTCAAAGCTCTGACGGGGCAGAGCAAATTAAGCTTCTCTTCTTCTGCCGACACATTAGGTGGAGGATGGAATGCCTGAAGAACTGTAGACCGAGCCGTATTCGATACTTTAGGCACGTAGCCCGGACTCGGGTGCAAAAAAGCTTTACTCTGCCAGGGGCAAACTCCAAGCAAGCTGGTGTACCAGGGCTTGGAGATCTCCCACCCTCTTAAGTGAGGTAATAGCTAAGAGAAAAAACATTTTCAGCGTTAAGTCCTTAGGCGAAGCCGACTGTAGAGGTTCGAAGGGGGCCAGGGACAACCCTTCCAGAACTATTGCCAGGTCCCAGGCAGGAACCCTGGACCTGGTTGCCAGTCTCATCCTCCAAGTACCACGGAGAAAACAAATGACCAACTGGTGCCTCCCCAGAGGCCCATCACTTAAAGGTGAGTGGAAAGCCGCAATGGCAGCCACGTACACCTTAAGCGTGGAAGGGGAGAGACCCGCAGAGAAACGATCTTGAAGAAACTCCAGAACTGAAGCCACCGGGCAGTTAACTGGGTCCAACTCATGTTCTCTACACCAAGTGAAAACACATTCCACTTGAGGCCATATAATCTCCTAGTAGATGGAGCCCTAGAGCTAAGTATGGTTTCAACTACTCCAGCTGATAGACCAGCATTTAGGTACTGAACCCCCTCAGAGGCCAGACCCACAGCTTCCACAGCTCTGGGTGAGGGTGGAAGACTGTGCCCTCTGCCTGAGACAACAGATCCCTCCTCAGAGGAATCTGCCATGGCGGAGCTATCAGGAGTGATATTATGTCTGAAAACCATACTCGGGTCGGCCACCTCGGGGCAACCAGAAGTAGACTGATGCCCTCTTGACGGACCCTCTCCAGGACTCCCGGGAGCAGAGCGATCGGGGGAAGTGGGTACAGGCGAAGCCTCGGCCAGGCCTGTACCATGGCATCCAACCCCAGTGGGGCTGGATGTGTGAGGGAGAACCAAAGTGGACAGTGGGACGTCTCTCGAGACGCAAACAGATCCACTTCCAATGGTCCAAACCTCTCCCATACTGACTTCACCACATCTGGATGAAGTCTAAATTCCCCGGGCCTCAGCCCCTGCCTCGACAGGATGTCTGCTCCCTGATTCTGAACCCCCGGAATATACATTGCTCTGATAGAGAGTATTTTCCCCTGGGACCAAAGAATGATCTGATGCGCCAGTCTGCACAGAGGGCGCGATCTGAGTCCCCCTTGTTGGTTCAGATAAGCTACCACAGACGTATTGTCTGATCGCACTAAGACATGGTAACCATTAATGTCTGGGAGGAAGCTCCTCAAAGCCCTGAACACAGCCATCATCTCTAGACAGTTTATGTGCCAAGAATGATGATGGTCCTGCCACAGACCCCTGGCAAAGCGGCCGTCCATGACCGCGCCCCAACCAGTGACGGAGGCGACTGTCGAAACGGTTTTCCGGCGACATGACGCTCCCAGCACTGGCTTGTGGGATAGGAACCAAGGTTTCTTCCAAATTACCAGAGAACGAAGGCATCTGCGCGTAACTCTGACTATACGGAACAGATTCCCCTTGAGGGAAAAAACCCTTGGCTCTCAGCCACCACTGAAGGGGGCCTCATGTGTAGAAGGCCCAAATGTATAATGTTGGATGCCGCTATCATGAGGCCCAGCAGTTTTGAAACTGCTTTACAGTGATGGCCTGGCCTAGCTTTATCCCGGACACCATGGCCAGGATGGATTCGATACGAGCGGGAGACATACATGCCTGCATTGTAACCGAATTCCATTTCATGCCCAGAAGAGCAGTCTTCTGAGCTGGTTCCAACACACAGTGTTGAGTCTCAACCCCCGATTCTAATCTTGACCAAGGACGACATCTCAATGCCGAACTGCCATTCCTCGAGACTGGGCCAATAAGAGCCAGTCGTCGAAGTAATTCAGTGTACGGATGCCCTGAAGCCTCAGTGGAGCCAGAGTCGCATCCATAAACCTACACATGAACATGTGGGGAGAGAGTGCTAGGCCGAACGGAAGAACCCGATCTAAGAGAACCAGCCTCTCGAGACTGGCCTCTGGTGGTTCCCGAGCACCCTTCTCGACTGCCTGAAGCGGAAGACCGGCAGGCTGTAGTCGATACGGTTTTCGTAACCATAACTGATGCTTGTTTTTTGTTTTTTTGTTTTTGAGGAAAAACGACGCATAGTGCGTTCGCTGGAAAATGATGCGGCCCGAAGCGTCATAGACGGCGGGCAATACACATCGTTTCCGGGCCCCGCTGCAAGAACCACATCCGATCCAGCCTCTCGAGACTGGTCTCTGGTGGTTTCCGAGCACCCTTCTCGACTGCCTGAAGCGGAAGACCGGCAGGCTGTAGTCGATACGGTTTTCGTAACCATAACTGATGCTCGTTTTTTCATTTTTCGAGGACAAACAACGCATAGTGCGTTCGCTGGAAAATGATGCGGCCCGAAGCGTCATAGACAGCGGGCAATACACATCGTTTCCGGGCCCCGCTGCAAGAACCACATCCGATCCAGCCTCTCGAGACTGGTCTCTGGTGGTTTCCGAGCACCCTTCTCGACTGCCTGAAGCGGAAGACCGGCAGGCTGTAGTCGATACGGTTTTCGTGACCATAACTGATGCTCGTCTTTTATTTTTCGAGGACAGACGACGCAGAGTGCGTTCCCTGGAAAATGATGCGTCCCAAAGCGTCATAGACGGCGGGCAATACGCATCGTTTCCGGGCCCCCGCTGCAAGAACAACATCGGTTGCCCTGCTACTGAGTGGACAGCCCCAACATTTAGATCTACCATGCCAAACCAGTCCTCGGATCTGATTTGGTTTCCAATAATGGAAATTGTAAGCCTTTTGAACCTGGATCTCCTCAAAGAACAAGTCAATAGCCTTAGATCTAAAATTGGCCTCAGTCCAACATCCTCCTTTGGAACTAAAAAGTACCGGCTGTAACACCTGGACTTTCTATCTGGTAGGGGAACACTCTCTATGGCCCCTTAACTCCAGTAGAGTCTGTACCTCTTGTTCCATAACCCGAGCCTGTTCTGGAACCCCTGCGGTCGGTACGACCCCAACAAAGCTGGGAGGTCGGTAACCGAACTGCAGTCCGTACCCATATTTAAAAATATTCAGGACCCATAGAGATAATTGGAAGGCGTTGCCATTCTACAAAATCTACTAAGGGAACCAGCCCCTTGGGACCGGCCTCGGGTGTTTCTCGAGCACTATTCTCGACTTCCTGAAGCAGATGACCGGCAGGAAAAAGTCTAGAAAAATTTTGTGATCATAGTCGGTGCCCGGTTGCAAGCTCTTGGGGTGAACGCCACGGTGTGCGTTCGCTGGAAATCGATGTAGCCCGAAACGTTCAAAAACGGCGGGACAACATATATAGTTTTATGTATATATATATTTATTTATATATATATATATATATATATTTTATTTATTTATTCATAAACCTGTCGACGATAGAAGTTACAGCGTCGGAGAACAGGCCAGAATGTGATAGCGGAGCGTTCAGCAGAAAATATTTGTCTTCCCTTTTTTATACCAGACAAATTAAGCCACTGATGTCTCTAAACCATCATAACTGCTACAATAAGCTATGGTATGTTTAGTGCCATTATACGCCTGTAAAATCGTCTTAGAGTACAGGTGAAAAAGAGTGTTTTTTTTTTATTTTTATTAGGAGAGTTCTTATCTCTTTATTTGTAAGATTGGGGAAAAACAGTTAGCCCGGCGCTGAGGTTGTGACCTGCGTTCCTTCACAACCTCTACCAGCTCCTCATAGCTTTGGCCGTGAACTGGCGCGCTCAAATCACGGTCATCCGCATCAATACTGAGCACATCCACTTCCTCGGAAGCAGAGAGCTCAAGCATTGGGACCTGATCGTGGGCAGGAGAAGCCGCGATGCGGGCTCCTGTACCACTCTCAGGGGCTACAGGATCCTCAGACGAAGAATGAGAAAGTGCCGCAGCAGTCTCATTCTCATCTGTAAGATCCCGCTGCGAACCCCGCGATCTCAATCGTCGCGCCGCCTCAACGGACGCGGGACCAGAACCGTGGGGAACGCGAGCCTGACCGTGCTCATCAAAGCACGCCAGCCGGGAGCGCAGCACTCTAATAGGAAGTGCTTCACAGTCTGCACAAACAGCTCCCTCAAGAGCTGCTTGTGTATGCTGTGCTCCCAAACAATTCACACACAAAGCATGTGTGTCCCCACCCGTAATAAAACGAGGGCAAGGATGCACACATCTTTTAAATTGTTCGCTGGCCATTCTGATCAACTGATTGACAAACAACACCAAATAAGACAGACAGTTTCAACACAGAGCGCTTGCTGAAGAGCGAAAGCTAGTGTGTGTTGTGACAGTGTCACTTTTATACTTCCGGGTATGCCGTCACATGTTACGTCACGACGCAACACCAATCAGGATTGGATTAGTTTCATTCATACTTCAGAGGCGCACGCTTAGGGAGCGTCCCCAAAGTGTCGATTCTCGACGCAGTGTAGAGTTCCCTCGAAAGGGAACAGATATGTTCCTAATTCTGATTGTGTATTTTTATGTAGTCCACTAGTGTACATATATTTACATCAAATCTACTTAAAGTGCAGTTAAAGTATACAAATTCATATCTAAATAGAAACATAGTAGTATAGGCTACTCTACGTGCAAAAATAATATATAAATGGTAAACTATAAGTATGATATAACGTTCACTTAAAGAAAACATACAAGCATAGGTACTTGCTGTAGTTTACTGAAGGTATACTTCAAAGTGGGCTTTCATAAACTAAAATATGTTCTACAAGTATTTAATTAATTAACTATCAGTATACAAGTTCACTTGTAGTATAGTTGCAGTCAGGGCTGCCAACTCTCGAGCATTCACACTTTTCAAGCACACAATTGACTCTTTTCACACGCTCTCATGCCACACATCCATTTTCTCACGCAGAGAAAAATAGTGAAGCAAAAAGGACACTGACAACCACAACTTAAGACAGAGCAGGTTACTTTTGATATGAAACAAATTCTCAGCTCTCAGATTCTATCAATTTTATTATGAAATTTAAACAATAATAAACATAGCAATTCCAATAGGGTCCTCACACCATCGGTGCTCGGGCCCTAAATACTGTTTTGGCGCTTGTAAATGTAATGTGTAAATCGCTGTAGCGCCTCAGTTCAAGCGGTACATGTTACTACAAGTTAATAGTAAATAAACACGAATGAAATGTTAAAAGATACAGTACAACTTACCGAAATGTATATGCCGCATACATAAAATCGGTCAATCAGTGTTTTTCAACAGCAGAAAGAGGCCAATAAAACCGCTGGAGAAATGCATTATATTTAGTTGTTATTGAGGTGTTATTTTTAATCTTTAATAATAATACCAGCTGACAGGCCTCTCTGTATGTTTATAGCATTAGGTGAGATATTATTTTTCTTGAGAAAAATTAACTTGTATCTACTGTACCTAATATTTATCCAAACTAATCAATATTGATTTAAGATCGGAATCAAATCACAAGAATTGAATTGGAATCGTGAAATTTGTGTCAATCAATAATAAAAACAGTAGCCTACCAGTCATTGTACCATGTCAACGTTGTAACATGTTGTCACTTAACTTAATACCATTCTGGGTAACACTTTATTTTAAGGTGCTTGTAATAAGCAGTAATTAACAGTTAATAAGACACTTATAAGACCTTATAAGATGCATATAAGCATTAACTAATGATAATAAATAAATTAAATTAAATAATACATTTCTCAAGTATCAATACATTGCACTTTAAGAACAGCCGGACAAACATAAATGGTAACACAAACTCCCAGTCACTTAAAAATTGACCTTCCCAAGAGGGAGTAGTTTCCCTGATCTCTTCAGGGCCTGGACCTTTAATTAACCCTTATATGAAGTAGTTAATGCTTATATGCATCTTATATGCATCTTATAAGGTCTTATAAGTGTCTTATTAACTGCTAGTTACTGCTTATTACAAGCACCTTAAAATAAAGTGTTACCCCCCTACCTCCTCCCTCCTCCTCCTCCTCCCCCTCCATAATTCTCACTCCAAGCTAAACTCAAAAGTTGGCAGCCTAACTTCAAGTACAAACAAAAACATTGTTGTAAACTAGTGTACTCAAAGTTTACTAGTTACACTTAAAGGGCCCTATTTTAACGATCTGAAACGCAAGAATCAAACGTGAAAAGCAAGTAACTTTGTGGGCGTATCTCGCAAATCTTAAAATGGGTTGTTCTGAAGTAACTACATGACTCATAGGTGTGGTTTAGGCGTAACGTGCAATAAACCAATCAGAGCGTCTTCTCACATTCCCTTTAAGAGCAGGCGCGCTTGTTCCATTATTATGCCGGATTTGCCAGGCGCACACCAGGAGCGGTTCACAGCCGAGGAGACCGATGTTCTCGTCAGCGCCGTAAAAGACAGAGAAGTGACATTGGATGGGAATGGGAGAAACCCACCCAAATTAGCTTTGGTTAAACAGGCTTATACTAAATTGGGTAAATGTGTAAGCTAGATCTATGCCTATTATTTCACATCTTCATGGACACCACAATGATTTCCCTCGTGTGTTAATATTTTTCCTTGTAATAATGTATGATTTGCAAAAATGAGAACTGCTGCGTCTGTGTAGATGAGTAGGGCTGTCAACTTTAGTCGTTTAGTCGACTAATCGGTCGATGCCGTCTTGGTCGACTGACATTCTTATTGGTCGACCAGTTGCATTTTTTTTTCCATTTTTTTACCAATAGAAAGACATTTTCAATGATTTACTCCTTGATATTTATCCTTTATAAGCAGTTATGTATTACTGTATTCTAAATATAATTAGCCTATGATTTATCCCCAACTTTAAATGCTTTAATTTAGGCTATTTTGTAACAGCGCCACAGTTTAGCGCACACACACAGAACACTCGGTTCGCACCTGTGGCTGGCTGCGCTGCTGCTTCGCGCTCAGTTAGGAATATAGGTAGTTTAGCTGTATTCATTCAGTTAGAACGCTACTTGTTTCGGTTTTTATGTTTTTATACACTATGTTTTTATCTCGATGCGGCGTGGACGCACTTGGAAAAAAAAGAGCGCGTCGCACCGCGACCGCGTTGCTTCCATCATGAGCGCGCACACTGCGCGCCTACATTTGAAATCGAACTTGAGCGCGCAAAAGACGTGAGCAGGCCCTTTAACGGGTTTATCATGCTGACTCAATAGATTGTGTTTTCTTGATATGTTTTTGTTTTTATTTGTACACTTGACGCATTTGAAAATAGCCTAAATAATGTAACAAAACGAAAATAAACCTATATGCGGTCCTACAATACAGCCTATTATTATTAGGATTGTTTTTTAGGCTCTTTGGGTTTTTTTGTGTGTTTGTTTTAAAACTCCTAGATCGGCTGGACAAAAGTTAACCCATAGCTTTGAAAGACAAGTAAAGAACAATATACAGCCTGTAAACGAGAGCTTTTGTTAGGATGTTTCATTATGTGGCAGATAGCAGTTATTTTGTGTAGCGTGTGGTGTGGTCAGGTGCGCGATTGTGACTGTTACTATAGACCTAGGACAGTGCTCCTCACTTTGCAGTTAAAAAAAATCACTTAATTTTCAAAGAATTGTATTATTATTATTATAGTTTTATGTATTTTTGATGTTTTTTCGTTGTTGTTTTATAAATGCTCTATGACAATTGTTAAAAAATGTTCAATCAAAACATCGCGTCTTTTTTCTTTTTTTTTTAGTCGACTAATCGTTGCGCAGGACAGGACTTTGGTCGACTAAGGATTTCTTTGGTTGACTACAGCCCTATAGATGAGAGAAGCAAAGTGTATGCGTGTTGTGCACACGCTACATTATGGCCAAGTATGCGCCCTTAAAATAACATCCCCCCGCCCCCGGTTCAGCGCAAGTTCATTCCCTAATTTACCGACGTACGTCTGTGGAGGGAAAAGTCCGCTCTGCGTCGGGTGCAAAATAGGAATGATACATGTGTCAGTGTACAAAGTCAATTGCGCTGGGTGCAAGATAGGGCCCAAAGTATACTTTTACACACTAAAAAGTGGGCCAATTTAGTCCCAAGTAGAAGTATTTAAATAGTACCCTTACAAGTATACTACTAGTACACTGATATTAATATACTTACTACATAAAGTATACCTTAAAATATACTTGAAGTTTACTTAAGCATACTACATAAAATTAACTTGAAGTATACTTATTTTTTTTGTAAGGGTCAATCAAATAATCATTTACTTCATCAGTTGTTCAAGAAGAAGAAAAAAACATTCTTAAAACAAGATAAATTACCTTTAAAAGCAAAAAAATATTTAAGACAATAAGACTTGTTGTCAGAGAATATATAGTATATAATATATATATATATATATATTATAGCAGTATTATAATATATATATATATATATTATATACACATTTATGAAAAATGAAAAAATGGCTAAAAACTACAGGTAAGATTTAAATTGGTTCTCTATTGCATAACACAAAATAAATACAGAAAAAAGCCACAAAATGGAACAACTCAGTCTGTCTCTGCGACTTAAAGGATTAGTTAAAAAGTATATATATAATTTTTTTTTTTTTTTTAATTACCTATCGTTTCGCTAGATAAGACCCTCTTCCTCAGCTGCGATCTTGCACAGCCGGTTAAAGCACTTCAAAGACTTTTGAAACTGCATTGATTTGGACTTCAAAATGTTGGTTGCAATTGAACCATTATTCGAAGAAAAATCCAGAAATGTTTTCCTCAAAAAACGTATTTTCTCTTCCACTGAGAAAAAGAAATACATGGATATCGTGGATGGCATTGGGGTGAGTAAATTATTAGGAAATTTTCATTTTGAAGTGAACTAATCCTTTAACTTTGTTTCAAACAGATGGAACCTCAACTTAACTCGCAGCACCAAATAGAAGTCGATCAGACTCAAGGTTACCACCCTTATGGTTAATATCTCTCACTCTGAAAAACAGCATACCAATGTCTGTAAAGTGAACTGGAGAACATATTTTCAGCGCAAAACATTTCTGGCAGATCAGTGCCCGTACAACATGCTTGTCCTTGCTACATTACAATACGAGGCTGGTTTTCATCTCCGTACGTCTGAAATATTCCAAACATCTGTGTGCAATCCATCTACTCACTCACTGGCAGACCAGAGCCTCTCTAGGAGATGTTCAGTGGTCTTGCTGTGTTCTGCCGAACTGTGCATTGCATTTGATTTACTCGGTTGGAGAAGTTTTTTTGCTTTAGCAAACACCATAAACAGATGCAATGCAGAGCCTAATCCACTCTTACTGCAGCACAAATGCAAAGAAGGTGGAGAGTAGGGGCATCATAAATCACACCTCTAATGAGCACATTTAGAGCATGCTATATATATATATATATATATATATATATATAGAGAGAGAGAGAGAGAGAGAGAGAGAGAGAGAGAGAGAGAGAGAGAGAGAGAGAGAGAGAGAGAGAGAAGGTATGTAGGGCGCCCCCTCCTCTCTGAATTAATGACCTGCGCTACACGTGAGGGCAGCTGCAGGAGAGGCATGTGGAGGGATCCGGGAGGAGCTGGCAGATAGAAAACCCCTTGCTGTTTCTCTCTCTCCATCCCCTTTTCACCTCGTCATGCGCTCCAGGGTGGCAGATGCCTCCGCCCTTACTAAATTGTCTTGAGTATTCCAGAATAGACCACTAGCCTAAAATAAAACCACTGTATTAATTAGCGACATTCTATTGGGGGATTCAATACTTTTTGTTAATTACTGAGAAACTACTGAGAATTTTCTTTCTATAGAGTTATTAAGGAAATCGATCGATCACCTGTCCAAATCCATAATCGACTACTTTCTGAATACATGTTCCCGGTCTTATTGTGAATGATACATCACATTAGAGAAGTAAAATGGATGCAAATGGTATTTCACATTGATTTGATTTTAAATCATGTTTAGAAAGAAATCTTTGAGTTTATTAAAAATAAAATCATTATAACCTACATATCTACATAACCTATTATTAAAATTAAATAATATTACTTGCTTTTCTTTTCTGCTGATGTCACAGGCTGCAAAGGTCATTGGATAATGCTAACCAATACACAGCTATTTAGCCATTGTTTTAGCATTTATATTTGTGGCAATAGCCAACAATTACACAGTATGGGTCAAAATGATCGGATATTAAGTAAAGATCATGTTCCATGAAGATATTTTGTAAATTTCCAACAATATATAAAACATTTATTTTTGCAGCACACATGACTCATAGGTGTGGTTTGGATAGTGAATGCAGCACAATCACGAACATAAATGGACAACTTTAAAGGCGATTTTCTCAATGTTTCGATTTTTTTGCACCCTCAGAATCCAGATTTTCAAATAGTTGTATCTCGGCCATATTGTCCTATCCTAACAAACCATACATCAATGGAAATCTTATTTATCCAGCTTTCAAACGATGTATACATCTCAAATTAAAACCTTTTTAAAAAAATGTACCCATGTTTGTTTTAGGCTCCATTCTAGTATATAATGTCCACTTTTCATAATCCAATCAAATTACAACAAATAAAACCTAGTCCTGCCATACATTTTAACTTGTTGAATATGCTTTCACAGAAGTAAAACGGGTTGCATATAGATGTGTTCGAATTGAAGCGGCGCTGCACAGACCGATCGGTGTATGACATCAAAGTACCGCGAGAGCGGCTCTGTATGCTTTCAGATCGCTCTCACCGTACTTAGATGTCATGCATCGATCAGTCTGCGCAGCGCCACTTCAAGTCGAACACACCTATTCTTTATCATTTCTTTATTAATTAATTTATCATGGAATCGTCTTTGACGGCAAGTTGAAATACAGCGCTACCACCGCTATTCAAGCAACCACTGGACAGGATTTTTAAACATCTTGTGGCAATTCTTCCATTATGCCTCCACCAATTCAAATCCACCTTTATTTCTATTCATTTTGATTTTATAGTAATTAAATAGACCAGCTCAAGTCAAGTCTTATGCTGGAGCACATCACAGACAGAGAGCCAAATTTGTTAGCATACATCTTGCTCAAGGTTTATGTTAACTTTTGTAAACAGCTCAGCACAGTCAACAACAATGTCACTTCATCATGGTGGTCTGTAAAATACATTTACCATATATGGAGACTTGTGGATATGTAGAGAACACTTAAAAAAATGATGGTCATCACTGTAGACTCAAAATATCAAACCAGGTGGCATCTGCAAACAAATGATGCTAGAGTTTTCCTTTTTGAGAACTATTGCATTTGTAAAGTGTGCTTGTGCTATCTTTCTCTACAAATAAATGCCACTTTTGTTTTGACATTTTGTTATATATTGAAATGACATTCACACATTTTTAGCTGTGGCTTGCTTGTCCAAGATACCTATGTGTGCATATTGTTTACTTTGTTGCTCCTCTACAAAACATCTACGTGATAGTGTTGATTTTTCACTTTATTAATGGACAAGAAACTTATCATGATGTAAACAGACTACTGAAAAATAACAGGAACTAACATGTGCATTTATCTATCACGTAAAAAATGAGTGAGCTATATTTTAGCCTTTAAACTATGTGCAGTGCCTCTTCTTTAAGCTTGAAAGATTCACATTATTGAGTCACATCATTTACACTGTGTTGAGAGGATTTTTGTAATCAGTTTGAACGGGGAGCTTAATTGCCAACTGTGATGTACTGAAAGATGAGCCATTATTTGCTCTTCACACTTGATCAAATGACTGGATGGTTTTTATTCACTGTGAACACATCTCAGAAATTCTGCGAAAACGACAGCCTGTGCTTCATATATTTAGTGCATCGGACTCAACAAGTAAAGCCATGTTTCAAACAGAATTGTGAATGATTAGTGAGCTGTGAGCTGTCAAAGGCATATAAAAAGAGAGGCTGGTTTGGTGTGTAAGCATGATGGATTTTGTAGGTGATGGTGCACCAGACAACAACATCACTGGCTCCATTCATCAGCTCAAGCGAAAGCTAAACTGCAGAGTCAGTATATTTTACAGCTGACAGAAAATATTCAGTTCATGTCAGTGGATATTACAATGAGCATAACACTATATATCTCTCCTGATAAATGACAATACCATGCTGTTGTTTCTAATTCATTTATCATTTGGTAACATTCGGAAGTCTTCAGCGATGCTCTGATTAAAAAAATAATTTCTGGTCAAATTATGTTCTTTATTTTCATGGTTGAAAACTAATAAATAATGATACTAAAAATCTACACATTTTGCAAAAAAATACAAATAAAATAAATAATGACAATTGTTTTGTCAGTGGCAAATCAAAATTGTGATTATTAAGTGAATTTAACATTATAATGTGATGTGTTATACAGATTTGTAAAAAAAGGTTATTATCTAACCAAGGCTCAACAAATAATGCTTAAATCTTTGCACTATCCCTTAAAGGGATTGTTGGCATCCGTCTGTCTCTGGAGACAATGGAATATGCGTCAAGGAGTCTCTGTGGTTGGTTTCCAGCGCCTGCTGTGACTGTACAGTCCGATTGTGGAGCGGCAGGCTCTGTTGCAGTTGCTGCAGATGTAGTATGTGCCTGGGTCTGTTTGTTCTATATCTGCTAATGCAACCCTCTGCCGTCTGTGCTTTTTCTGCTCTTCCCACTCGTACTCTCTTTTCTTCTCAGACACCTTGATGCTTGCTTTGACCGCTTGCCTCCATCTGCAGCGATCTGCAGCTTCTACTTCCCAGACTGCTGGATTGACGTTGCCTGCTTTCAAATCACGTTTACAAACGTCTTTGTAGCGAAGAACAGGCCTTCCTATTGGTCTGGAGCCCGTAGCAAGCTCGCTGTAGAGTAGATCCTTGGGTATACGACCATCCTGCATGCGACTGACGTGGCCTAGCCAGCGCAGGCGTTTCTGGGAGAGTAATGCAAACATGCTTGTTATTCCAGCCTGGGCCAGGACGTCCTTGTTTGGGACATGATCTTGCCAGGTAATGCCCAGGATTTTCCTGAGGCAGCGCAGGTGGAATGAGTTGAGTCTGCGTTCTTGCCGAGAGTACAGGGTCCATGCTTCACTGCCATAGAGTAGAGTACTGAGCACGCAAGCTTGATACACCCTCATCTTGGTGTGGTTTGTCAGCATGGAATTATCCCAAGCTCTCTTTGCTAGGCGGGCCATAGCTGCTGCTGCCTTTCCAATCCGAGTGTTTAGTTCGGCATCCAGGGAGAGGTTGCTGGAGATGGTAGAGCCAAGGTAGGTAAAGTTATCTACCACTTCAAGGGTGTAGTCAGCAATGGAGATATTTGGGATGCTGCTAACATCTTGGCCCATTATGTTGGTTTTTTTGAGACTGATGGTGAGGCCAAAATCTCTACAGGCATCCGTAAAGTAGTTGATGAGTTGCTGTAGAGCTTCCTTAGAGTGTGCAGTCAAGGCAGCGTCATCTGCGAAAAGCATCTCCCGTATCAGAACCTTTCGCACCTTGGTTTTTGCTCGGAGGCGTACAATGTTGTACAGGTTTCTATCGGTTCGAGTGTAGATGTATATGCCTTCTTCTGATTTGCTAAAGGCATGGGTCAGCAGCAAGGAAAAGAAGATGCCGAAGAGCGTTGGAGCGAGTACGCAGCCCTGCTTCACTCCACCTCTGATAGGGAATGGGTCCGAGGAAGAGCCATCATACTGGACGATGCCTTGCATATCTTCATGAAAAGAAGTGATGATCCTCAGGAGCTTGTGGGGGCATCCTATTCTTTGCAGAAGGGTGAAGAGGCCTTTCCGGCTGACTAGATCGAATGCCTTAGTCAAATCGATAAAGGCGATGTACAATGGTCGCCTCTGCTCGCGACATTTCTCTTGTAGCTGCCTCAGTGAGAAGATCATGTCAATTGTTGATCTTCCTGCTCTGAATCCACACTGAGCTTCCGGATATACACGTTCTGCTAGTGACTGTAACCTGTTTAGTACTACCCGAGCAAAGGCTTTTCCAACTATGCTGAGAAGGGATATTCCACGGTAGTTGTTACAGTCACTACGGTCTCCTTTATTTTTATAGAGAGTGATGATGGTGGCGTCACGCATGTCTTGGGGCACTGCTCCTTCTTCCCAGCACTGTAACAGGAGCTCATGCAAATGATGGATAAGAACGGTCTTCATCCCAGCCTTGATGAGCTCTGGAGGAATACCATCGCTGCCTGGTGCTTTGTTACAGGCCAGAGAGTCGATGGCCTTGCAGAGTTCTTCCATAGAAGGGGCAGCATCCAGTTCATCCATGACAGGCAGGAGGTTGGTGTTCTCAACTGCTGAGGTAGTGATGATGTCTTCTCTTCCATAGAGTTCCTGGTAATGTTCCACCCATCTCTCCAACTGTTTGCCCCGATCTGTTATAATGTCTCCCGAGGAGGACCTTAGGGGAGCGACCTTGGTAACGCTTGGGCCGAAAGCCTTCTTCATGCCATCGTACATGGCACGGATGTTACCACAGTCGGCTGAGAGTTGGATGGACCGACAAAGATTTAACCAGTAGTCGTTTGCGCAGCGTCGAGCAATCCGTTTGGCATCATTTCTGGCTTTCCTGAGAGCCGCGAGCGTCTTTTCTGATGGCTCCCTTTTGTAGCTGATCAGAGCTGCTCTCTTGGCTGTGATGGCTGGCTCAAGTTTCAGGATTCCTGCTTCAAACCAATCCGGGTTCTGCCTCTCTTTCTTCCCAAAAATATTCATGGCAGAGTTATAGATGGCGTCACGGATATGATTCCATCTTTCTTCTGCACTGCCCGTTGGGCAGTTTCTGAGGGCCTCTGTGATGGAGACAGCGAACCGCTCACACAGATCTGGGATTTTTATTTTTGCTGTATTGATGCGTGGGCGTCCTTTCTGCTTCAATCGGTGGATCCGTTTTGGTTTAAGGCGCACCTTGCTGCAAACCAGTGAATGGTCGGTGTCACAGTCAGCGCTGTGATAGCTGCGTGTAATGAGGACGCAGTTCAGTGAAGCTCTTCTGGTGATAGTGAGGTCCAGCTGATGCCAGTGATGGGATCTTGGGTGTCGCCAGGATACCCTGTGGTTGGGCTTGGTGGAGAAGAATGTGTTGGTTATGCAGAGGTCATGGTAAGAGCATAGCTCAAGCAGTCTCTGTCCGTTTTCATTTATTCTACCAACGCCAAAATGACCAATACTGCGGGGCCAAGAGTCCCGGTCAGTTCCCACCCGGGCGTTAAAGTCCCCAAGCACGTACAGTTGTTCGGTGGGGGAAATTCCTTTAATGATGTTCACTAGTTTCTCGTAGAATTCATCCTTGGCCTCGGCTGGAGAGCTGAGTGTGGGAGCATAGACACTCAGGATGTTCACTGGACCTGTGGAGGTTGAGAGGCGAAGGGAGAGGATACGGGCTGTACCTTTTCCTGGTGGTTCAACTGACGATAGCAGAGAGTTTCTGACTGCAAATCCGACACCATGCAGTCTTGGTTCGTCTGGTTCCTTTCCCTGCCAGAAGAAGGTGTAATCCTGTTCCCTGATGCTGCCATTTGAAGGGAGTCTGGTCTCCTGCAGGGTAGCAATGTCAATATCCAGCCTCAGGAGCTCACGATTAATGATTGCTGTTTTTCTGGAGTCATCAACCTGATCAAGATCTTTGGAGAAGCCAGGGCACATAGTCCTGACATTCCAGCTTGCTAGTCGCAAGATTGGTGGTTTATGTTTTTTTCTTTCTTTGCCTGGTGCGAAGTTTTCAGTCTGCTTGTCGGTCTGTTCCCTTAGCTCCAAGCACCCATTGAAGCAGGCAGACTGTGGCGGGTCAGCACCTTACTGGCTGGGGGCTGCCCAGCTTGAGGCGGGCGGTAGCTGACCAGTAGGATTTCGATAATCCCTCCCACCGTCGGAGAAAACCCGTAGCGTCTGAGCGTACGCCAATTTACTCTTGACTTATCACTCGTAACTGCTCCCTCCCGTGTTGTTTTTATCACTGCAAGCAGTGATACTGGAGTGGCCTCTCCAGGACGCATAGCCTGGGCATGGTGTATGGGGATCCTGGGCTGCCCATTCGACAGAATCCCCCTCTCGGCCTCGCTGGTGGAGTCCAAAGGAGTGCGAAGCACGACATTTGGCACCTGGCTTGGCTGCAGGAGTTGCCGGAAAGGTGACAATTAGTCATTCTTACCGCCTTAGGGGCTCCACTCCGGATTTCTGTCAGGTTTACTCCTTAGCCTTTAATCCTCCCGGAGATATCCACAAGGCAGTGGAGCCAAGCTATTTGACCCATAGCTGGGGGTCTGTTTATGGCATCAGGGCTTATCCACACGCCAGTGGGCCTGGCGATGAGCCATTGTCTGATGGCTGTGTGACTATTTGACCCATAGATGGGGGGCTGTTCATGGGCATCAGGGCTTATCCACACACCGGTGGGCCTGGCATGCCGCATGTCTGGGGGCAGACCACCTCCGAGTCCCCTGTAGTTCAGCCTGAGCCCACTAGGTGCTCAGTTGACGTGTGTCGCCACGCGGAGGCACTACATAGGGCTTGTCTGTGGAGAGGCTATGTACTGGCAGGGGAGACTTACGCACTCTGCTCCCTTTTCACATACGCTAGCCAGCGGTAGAGGCTGGGAGCTGAATGAGACAAGCACGCAGCATACAGCACACCACACTTGACGCATCCACAGACCATTTGACACAGTTCAAAAGGGATAGTTTAAAGGGATAGTTCACCCTAAAATGACAATTAGGTCATAGTTTACTAACCCTGGAGAGTATTTTTTAAAAAGCTTGATGCTGGTCGCTTTTTACGGCCATTATATGGATGAGCGCAAGCGGGACATTTTTGTAAAAATTCTCCTTTTGTGGTCCATAAAAGAAAGTAGGGCATACTGCATTAAAACAACACCAGGGTGAGAAAATTATAACTTAATTTTCATTTTAGGGTTAACAATCCCTTTAAGTTAGTGCTCGATGATGGCTAACCTATGATCTAAAAAATAAGTGGAAAGGAGAGTTCAAATTAAATATGTGATATCAGATGATAAATATATCCTGATATTACTGACCATATGGTCCTAATATATCATAATATTATATGGAACGCTTAATTTACACCTTTGTTACAGTGCCACCTAATATCCTGTGCATGGGCTTCAATGGCCACAAATCTGTAACTTGAACACTGTTAGACCTCTGACATTTCGCACATTTGTCAAAACCCTCAATTTGTCTGTGCGATATAGAATTACAATTACAGCACTGATCCATCTCATGTCATCCATCTGGGACTAGCTTGCTGTCAGGCTTGTGGCCCAGCGTGGTGTAAAACTAGCTAAAATAATGAACCGCTCTGCTCCAAAAGAGACTAAAGGTGTGGACCAGTGTGGATGATAAATGAGCTGGTCAGAAGAGAATGGCAGAGAGAGAGAGTTAAGAACAACAAGAAGTAATCCTACTTGGAAAGCTATGCAAAAATCAATTAAGCAGCCAGGTCACCTATAAAAACCAGATAAACAATTTCTTGCAATTTCATATGTATGTCAAACAGCTCACTCAGAATTTCCACCAACAACATTCAATACATCACAGAAAAACAAATGTTGAAGTTTGAAACGCAAGGCAATGCACATGATCAATGATTGCAAGATTTAGTGATGCAACATTAGCTTGAAGGGGGAACTAAAAAGTTCGGTCAAATGACTTTCATTCATGACTTTTATTCATTTGAACGTAATTCAGCCATTTTGCTGAGAACCAGAGCCTTTCAGGTGTTCTATTGTCCACAGTTCACGTGACACATAGAAAGATTGAAGATTCAGTCATTTGAACCAATGTCAAGGACACTCTAAGTGAAAGAAGGAATAATATGAAATATTGAGGCATATTTTATATCTATGCATATAACATTTGACAGCCAGAAATTGTCACAATAATTATCTTAATTTTTTAACAGTATTTATATTGTTTTAAAATGTATAGCCTAAAACATGTAATGTAAAATATTGACATTAAAAATTTGCTTGTGTTGCCTTACTTAAAAAAAAAATGGCAAAAAGGGGGTGAGTGTAGAAATTTCTATAGGCTTAATAACTATATCCATATAAAGCAGCATAAATTAGTAAGGGCTAACAAACATTACACAACAGCCAGAGACTGAGACTTCAACTGAAGAAAACTATTAATCCTAAAGATGTATCCAGTGCTGTGCATTTCTTAAACCTGTTAGAGAAAGTGTTGCGAAATTTAAACCAAAACATGCCAAACCTCTCCAGTATTGTCCAAAAAGACAATAGGAAGATCTAACACATTGTTCATTTTTCTTTCTTTCTTTCCCTTTTTCTTCCAGATGAAAGCATGCCAAGCATGAACACGAGGTACCTGGGAGCATCTGGGCACACAGGGAACATTAATTGACGTCAAAAGCCCCATTTGGGCAGGAAAACATTGTTTTTTTCTCACACAACCTTGGCTAAAAATGTGGTGCGTACTGTTTTTGCTAACTCAGAGGAGATATTTTATCTGAATATATATATATATATATATATATATATATATATATATATATATATATATATATATAATCTTTTCATTTATATGCATTTAATATTAAACATAATTATTAACATGACTTTCATTGAATATTGTATCTAATGCTAGATTTCTTATGGCCCTGCCTGGAGCAGCATTATAAATGTAGACGTTTTTGTCGACATTTTCCTGGTAAAATGACGGGAAGAAAAAAAAACTATAGATTTCCAAATCCCGTCCGAATCAGTACATGAAATCACAGATGTCCTCTGGTAATAATTTGACTCAAGCCGTTTGAAAAACTAATCCTGTCCAAATAGTGCAAGAGAGAGATAAGGGTATTGAGAAATGAGAGCGAGAGAGAGAGAGAAAGAAAATGGGGGACACAAGAAACGATGTAAATAAATAAATGGATCAATAAATCAATAAAATCAGTGCCTCAAAAAAACCCAAGAAGCAAGCTCAGAGGCCTGGCTAGCTGGCCCAAATGCAGGCAGCATGTCTGTCAGAGCCAGTCAGCACCTGACAGTGAAGTCACTTTATATCAGTGTCTGTTCTGTCTGGCAGGCCACTCAGCACAGTTCTCCCTGCCTTTATCATTCCCTATTCTTCCCTCCAAATCCACCTCTTCACTTTCTCCACTTCTCTTCATTTGCTTTCCCTTGTGGCATTTGCAAAATAGGAGCTTCCTATATATATATTAAAACACTGTCCATGTAAATTAAATGCTCTATCCATTTCATCCAACAGCCTTAAAGGGGTCATATGATGCAATTTCATGTTTTCCATTGTCTTTACTGTGTTATGTTTAGTGTTATGTTTGTCCATGTATATACGATCTGCCAAGTTGCAAAGGTAAAAATCTCCCACAAAAATATTTAATCTATCTAAAAGCTAAGGCATAGACTTAGCTAAAATGCCTCGATTGAATTCTCCCTCACATGCCTACGTCACTATGTGGAAATACCGTGTTTTCATAATGCCGCCCAAATGCATACGCAAAGAAAGACGGCGTGACTTCAGTTATTGTAGTAGTGTTGTCTCCGCCATGTCGACAACGCCGCCAAGACTGTGTGTTTCTATGTGAAAGCAAAAGCACTTTATTTGGCCTTCCGAAAGTGGACGCAATTAGGAATCAGTGGTTAAGATTTATTTACAACAAACAGCACAACCCAAAGGTTTGTGTGGGTGCAGCCAGAGACTATTTATATAGAGACATGCCACTTCATCAATCCTTAATACAACTATATAGGGAAAACCCGTAACGCCAAAGATGGCGGTTGTATGCACATGTCCCGCCCCTCCCGCTGGAAAGCCAATCGTCTGCTTTTAACAGTCAAGCCGGGAAACATTTAAGCCTATCGTCTGGTTCCACTGACGCATGCGCACAGTTGAGGTTTGCGACAGCGCAAAATACGTTACTGTTTGAAAAGGCGGCAGATTTGATATGCAGTGTATGTGTGAGTTGTGTAATATCAGACATCAGAAGTCTCCCGCAGATTGATAGCGGCTACCTGATGCCCGCGAATTAGTTCAAATCTCCCGGAATATAGAGCGAGCCAGCAAGAGCTCGCACATACAGGTCCTTCTCAAAAAATGTGCATATTGTGATAAAGTTCATTATTTTCCATAATGTAATGATAAAAATTAAACTTTCATATATTTTAGATTCATTGCACACCAACTCAAATATTTCAGGTCTTTTATTGTTTTAATACTGATGATTTTGGCATACAGCTCATGAAAACCCAAAATTCCTGTCTCAAAAAATTTGCATATTTCATCCGACCAATAAAAGAAGTGTTTTTAATACAAAAAAAAAGTCAACCTTCAAATAATTATGTTCCGTTATGCACTCAATAGTCAATACTTGGTCGGGAATCCTTTTGCAGAAATGACTGCTTCAATGCGGCGTGGCATGGAGTAGTGTTGTCACGATACTAGAATTTCTAACTTCGATACGATACCTTGAAAAATATCGATATTCGATACCATTTTCGATACCACGGAGAAAAAACTGCCACAATATTAAGGGGGTATTTTTTTAATTTAAAGCTAAATATAACAAGTCTAGAACATGACAATGAGGTATATTTTACATGAACAAAAATGTCCTGAGTTCTATTTGATTATATTTTTTAATTGGACCAGAGCTAACATGATGTATTTTTATTACCTACTGTTATCAAAGATTAAAATATACTGTAACAAAAAAGCACTTAACAGTATCAAATTGGAGGATAGAGAGTCAGTAATGTATAATAATAAGATTAAACATTCAATTTTCAGTTAAAGGCATGTCATTATTGAATTTAGAGATGCCATTGTCTAGCTGTTTAGTTTAATTAATATCTGTGTAATCAAATTGATGATAATAGCTAATGAAGGAAAATTACAGAATTAAATAATGTTTGAATAAAGTTAAATAGGCACCAGTTAATTTACATTTGACCACAGTTACAATATTTACTTGTCTAAGATTCCTCAGTCAGATTATGTTAACTTTAAGAATTAAAACGAGACAACACAGACTCTTATCAACAACAAAACTAGGCCATCTTGGTTAATGTTTCAGAAAAGTTCAAATGGGAAGAGTTACAGTGTTTCCTTGAGGATATTTTTTTTAGCAGTGGGGGCAGGTCTGTCCAAACAACAAACACCCCTGATGCTGAGCATATGCTGCTAAATAGTAGCCTACCCCTGGAGCCTGTTCCTTAAGTCTGTTTTCACCTATACATTAATTTTTAAAAATGAGTGATGTGAGGGATTATTGATAGTCAAACAATCTGTTGGGTGCCCACAGCCCGCTCGCGTGTCCGCGCTATTCTCCTACATGCCCGCTCGCGGTGTGTAGCGCGTGTCCGCGCTATTCTCCGACTCCGACATACCCGCTCGCGGTGTGTAGCTCTTGTCCGCGCTATTCTCCGACTCCGACATGCCCGCTCGCGGTGTGTTTTTTACGCGTGTCCACGCTATTCTCCGACATGCCCGCTCGTGGTGTTCTTTATCAATCAACCAAAGCCGGTCGCGGGGGCGCCGCCCTCGCCATCTTTCCATTCACTTCACTTTTGCTATTTAACCAGAGCGAAAGAGAAGAGTGCGTCACGTGTGGTGTTTGTCAACGCGCCTTTTGAGAGAAGTGAAAGTGACTGCTCGGCTAGTATCGATACTTCGGGAAATTAGTATTGGTACCGTTCAGATATTTCAGTATCGATATTTATCGAAATATCGATATTTTTGACAACACTAGCATGGAGGCAATCAGCCTGTGGCACTGCTGAGGTGTTATGGAGGCCCAGGATGCTTCGATAGCGGCCTTAAGCTCATCCTGAGTGTTGGGTCTTGCGTCTCTCAACTTTCTCTTCACAATATCCCACAGATTCTCTATGGGGTTCA
Source organism: Rhinichthys klamathensis goyatoka (assembly GCF_029890125.1). Classification (NCBI taxonomy): domain Eukaryota; kingdom Metazoa; phylum Chordata; class Actinopteri; order Cypriniformes; family Leuciscidae; genus Rhinichthys; species Rhinichthys klamathensis. The sequence continues at coordinate 694,468 of NW_026606962.1, forward strand.
GGTCAGGAGAGTTGGCAGGCCAATTGAGCACAGTAATACCATGGTCAGTAAACCATTTACCAGTGGTTTTGACACTGTGAGCAGGTGCTAGGTCGTGCTGAAAAATGAAATCTTCATCTCCATAAAGCTTTTCAGCAGATGGAAGCATGAAGTGCTCCAAAATCTCCTGATAGCTAGCTGCATTGACCCTGCCCTTGATAAAACACAGTGCACCAACACCAGCAGCTGACATGGCACCCCAGACCATCACTGACTGTGGGTACTTGACACTGGACTTCAGGCATTTTGGCATTTCCTTCTCCCCAGTCTTCCTCCAGACTCTGGCACCTTGATTTCCGAATGACATGCAAAACTGAGCAACAGTCCAGTGCTGCTTCTCTGTAGCCCAGGTCAGGCGCTTCTGCCGCTGTTTCTGGTTCAAAAGTGGCTTGACCTGGGGAATGCGGCACCTGTAGCCCATTTCCTGCACACGCCTGTGCACGGTGGCTATGGATGTTTCTACTCCAGACTCAGTCCACTGCTTCCGCAGGTCCCCCAAGATCTGGAATCGGTCCTTCTCCACAATCTTCCTCAGGGTCCGGTCACCTCTTCTCGTTGTGCAGCGTTTTTTGCCACACTTTTTCCTTCCCACAGACTTCCCACTGAGGTGCCTTGATACAGCACTCTGGGAACACCCTATTTGTTCAGAAATTTCTTTCTGTGTCTTACCCTCTTGCTTGAGGGTGTCATGATGGCCTTCTGGACAGCAGTCAGGTCGGCAGTCTTACCCATGATTGCGGTTTTGAGTAATGAAACAGGCTGGGAGTTTTTAAAAGCCTCAGGAATATTTTGCAGTTGTTTAGAGTTAATTAGTTGATTCAGATGATTAGGTTAATAGCTCGTTTAGAGACCCTTTTCATGATATGCTAATTTTTTGAGATAGGAATTTTGGGTTTTCATGAGCTGTATGCCAAAATCATCAGTATTAAAACAATAAAAGACCTGAAATATTTCAGTTGGTGTGCAATGAATCTAAAATATATGAAAGTTTAATTTTTATCATTACATTATGGAAAATAATGAACTTTATCACAATATGCTAATTTTTTGAGAAGGACCTGTACTGTGCTTCAAACTGTGTAGCGCGCGGACGACAGAGGGAGAGAACCCTTGCGCATGCGTAGTAAAAGTATAACCTGTGGGGGAAAAGGCGTTTTAAACCTTATTTTGGGGCAAAGTCATCAAACTTTTTCAGCGATTTTTATCATATTTTACTGCTGTTTCTATACATGCAGTTTTTATGTCCAGTGTTTATGACCAGTGAAACTGCAGTTCTGACATTCTGCCCATTCATTTAGATAGGAGCCTGGTCTTGTTAGTCCGAAATAGCTGCCCGGAGGCGTTGCCAAGATGGCGGCCGAGTGGCATGACTTGCCTAAAAGGACTTTGGTGCAGCGCATTTTACGCAGGAGAGGTTCCTGAACCTGGCAGATCACAAGGCCGGCTGTGCACAAAAGGCTATTTCTAAAAAAAAATGGGTCAATTTCAACTTAGCTAGGGCAATCTGGCGCTTCTGAATCAGAGCCTGTAAGTATGTTTTATTATATGTTAAAGTACAGTATTTGCTATTGACTGTTCAAATGCAGAGTTTTGTGCAGTGTAGAGTAACGCATATTGTTTGTCGTTCTTACGATCAAAATTGCAGAGATGGATTTATGTTTGCAAACGTAGCATTCTCTGTTCTCCGCTTATAACTTGTGGTATAAAGATGACAAACATAGGTGCACTACGTGTTCTGTTTTACACTAGCTGAAGCAGCACACACCCATTGTGCTTTCACACTGGCGGCATTTGTCAGCTGAACCGCGGCTTGTGTACTGTAAATACAGACGAGTATCAGGTTCAGATCGATCGGCTTGGTCATCTGCATTTTCAGAATATGACTCGGGCTCAAACTGATATGGTAAAACTGATGACATTGTTACCTGTCTTTAATTGCTTAAGAAGCTGAAGCTTGCGATTATGCTAAGGGGTGTTACATTTTCCACACACGCTTGAGGTGTTCGGCCAATCACAACACACTGGGCCAGCTGGCCAATCAGAGCACACTGGGCTTTTCGGAAGGAGGGTCTTTGTAGAAATTGACATGTTTTAGAAAGACTGGGCATAGAGGAGCTACAATAATGAACAGTACGTGAAAAATAATGTATTTTTTGAACATTAAAGCATATTAACATATTCTATTACACACAATAACGATCTTTGAAAATAGAATTAAATGACCCTTTTAATGTAATGTACACAGAGCTGTCAAGATTATGTTATACAACAAGATTATCTTTAAATGTGGTGCCCTTAAGTGAACATGCAGAGCATTCTATGAAAATATCTTTTGTTTTGTATTTCAGGGTATATGACAGATGTACACATCCTGAATGGTTTTCAAAGGGGATATATTTAATAGTAAGATTATTATGAAGAGTCATTATTTTTGTGCTGAGTTGCACAGATACGAATGGACAGATGGAGTGTGTGTGGACGGATTCAGATTGCACGGTATCATGGATCAGGGAGCGGACAAAACTAGACCATCTGATGAGAAAAGCCCCTATGCCAATATTTGCCAACTTTTAAGGAGACAACTTCATGCAAGTCCTACAATGTCGCTATAATGTAAACATGAGTGGTAGAAATGCTTTTAACAAGCAAGCCTGTGAAAAAAGGTACATTCACTGTTAATGTCTCTGAGATTAACTGCCACATTGTCCTGACTCAAGTTTTAACAAATTAGTGATGCACATTGTGTTATATAATATATAGAGATGACTGAGATCATCAAGGATCCCTGGGTCAGTTATGTTCAGCTCTAAAGAACTCCTTCAGTGTTTGAAGAACCCAAACTTTATCAGCATTGTGGGAGAAAACTGCCCTGCGACAGATCAACCTATTATTAAACACAGATGTTAAAAACACTTTACTCAGTACATCAACATCACAAGTACGTACTGTAACACTAGCACAATTGTATTTATGACAAAAATGTATCTAAATCACAGTAACATTTAAGTGTAAGCATGATTATCTTCTAAAACAATAATAATAATAATTGTACAGATGTCTCAAGAGTTAATTGTTTGATTATGGCTGTCTCAAATTGATTTTAGTGCTAGTACGAGGCTTCTCAAAATAGTTAATATTGTGAGTAAGGTTCTTTAAGTCTTGAGTATGGCTCTCTAAAATGATTATTAGAGTAACTGGCTGTCTACAATTGTTAATTGTAGAGTAGGTTTTATAAAATGGTTGAGATATCTCTAGTTTATAGTTCTAACACGAATTTCCAAAATGGCAAGAATATGACTCTTTAAAATAGTCAGCATAAACACCTCTCTAAAACGATTAGGCCTAATTGTAGTGTTCACTACTTGAATGGTTAACAGTAACAAGTAGCCTACGGTTTTAAGTAGGCCTACACCTCTCTAAACGGTTAATAGTGTGAGTTCAGCTGTTAATAGTACAGTATAGTTTGAGTAAAACATTTTATAGTGTTAGTAGTAGCTATGGTTCTCTCCGAAACGGTTAACATTGTAAATATGGTATGGTTCTTTAACAGTCGCTTGTCTAAGACAGTTCATTGTAAGAGTGCGGAGCACTGTAACAGTTAAAAGTGTGAGTATACAGCTGTCTAGAATGGTTAATATGATAAACAGTTCTCTAACTGTTAAGTTTGGCTCTCTAAAACAGTTTATAGCTAGTGTCATTACGATTCACCAAAATGTTATAAGTAGCCTACGGTTCATTCAAATATTTAAGTCTTAAGTACGGCTAAAATGGTTAATAGTGTGACTCTTTAAGCATGCTTATCTAAAACAGTTGTGTAGCGGAATTCTGTAAACTTTTAACTGTTTCAGAAATACATCCATTATGGAACAGTTAAGAGTGATTCTGCATGTTTCCCTTTAAAAGTCGGTGCAATGTTGCGAGTACGGTTCTCTAATAAAACAGTTTCGAGTGCGAGTATGATTCTCCCGTAAAACTTTCCATTGCCCCCCTCCGCTTTCACAAACACACATTCCAGACAAATACTGAACCGAAACTCACCGGATTTCTCGGCCAAACTAGACAAGCCGGACACCGCCAGCAGCAGCAGCCCGATGAAGCACATCTGTCCCCCGAACAACTCCTTGCGCTTTTTCCTCCGCGCTTTGATCTTCTTCTGCTGGAGCATCACTTGCAGCGGTCGAGTCCACACGCGAACACACGCATCCCCATCCATCACCACAGCTCGACACAGCTACAAATGTAACAAATACAGACAGATATGGAGAGACTGAGAGTTTTAAGCCTGAAGATTAAACGCCGAACGACTGACGTGTGCTTGTTGCGTTGGCGTGAATATTCCACTATATGACTTCAAATTGTAATGTGGTGAAATAAAGATGCTGCGCGCGCCCCATGGATGCGTCAGTTTGGTGCCAGTTCTCTCAGGACACAAACTGCTGCTGCTGAGAGAGATTGAGGATGTAGAGGAGGAGAGAGCGCGAGAGGGAGGGGGGTGAAAGTAAGGAAGTGAACGCAGTGTGTGTGTGTGAGAGAGAGAGAGAGAGAGAGAGAGAGAGAGAGAGAGAGAGAGAGAGAGAGAGAGAGAGAGAGAGAGAGAGAGAGAGAGAGAGAGAGAGAGAGAGAGAGAGAGAAACTGGAACGCAGCTGTTTCAGTGATGAGTCGTTCGCGAACGAGTCGGACTCGGCTCGGCTCATTTAAGTGAACGATGGGAGTCGGCTCGATTTAATTTGTTTTCTTTTTTCTTTCTTTTTCATCACTAATGCGTTGTTCATTACTAGTCATGCATAGTTTTAATGGTGAACAGTATAGCTAGTATGAAGTCCATGCATTGAGAGAGAGAGAGAGAGAGAGAGAGAGAGAGAGAGAGAGAGAGAGAGAGAGAGAGAGAGAGAGAGAGAGAGAGAGAGAGAGAGAGACATGGAACGAGAGAGATTAAAACAGCGGTTCTCAACCGGTGGGGACGCGGCCCACTAGGGGGCCCCAGTGATCCTCCAGGGGCAGTGAGGTAACTTAAAATTAATTTAAATATATTAATATAATTCATTAATTTTATTATTAATACGTTAATCCAGCTAAATATAATGAGATATAAATATAACGAGATGCGCCGTAAATTCTAGGCCTATAGTGGAGAGCGGGGCTATAGTGTAATAGTTGTCACAAGGTGTAGCCTAGGAATCACCGGTTTTGTGTCAAAAGTCCAATTACACAAATATTTGTTTTCTCTAGCAGTAATTTGGTATGGTGGTTTCCAACATCTAGTAGTTCAAAAGCTTCTTTTTTTTTGTAATAAATTCTGTTCTCAAAAACAACAAAAGATTTTTGCTAGATGTTGGGTAAAATAAAACCACACTATGTTCAGACTTACATTCAGTCTTTTAGTTAACTATAATGTAATTACTTTGTTCTCAGGACAAGGTTATTTTTCATAAATAACATATTGGGGCAAGTTGTCACATTGTTTATTGGTCATTTTGGTTTTAAATGTTATACATTTATATAATCTATCAATTACAGGTTAATATTTGACCAAAACAATGATTTGTACTGTATCTAGCAGGTTTACTAGCAGGTTCAATTGTGACAACTTACTCCATATAGTGAGACAACAGGTCACTGTCTGTTAAATGAACTGTATGTGTTTCATCTATTCTCATCAGCTATAGTCACAGCAGTTCCACGGACCTGATGAGTATTTTCTTATCATGCACCCTATACTTGCTTGCTGAGTTTGTCTCAACTGTACAAACCTCAAAACCACACAGCTGCAAATCTTGCAGCTATTGCCTTTTATATACTTTACACCTGGATTTAGTTTTTTCCCCTTCCCTGAAATATGTTAAACACTGTAGGGAAAGAGCTGCTTTGTGCTCTGTGTTCCCTTCATCAAATACTGAGCACTGTTCGAGCCAGCACTGTGTCAGCAGCTGGGTCGGCTCCCACTGACCACATGGCTTGCCATCTAATGCCAATGGTAAGACAACAATGCACTTTTTTATGGAGGGAAGTGAAAAGTGGGCGATGAGCCTATTGTATTAAACTGGACCACGGTGCAATGGGCACTTACTGACACATTGGGTGTAATCTCTGTGCTGAAGACTTTACAGAGTTTCAGATTCTCCAGTGGGACGGGCCGAATTGTGAGTTAGTGGTTGAAGTCGGTTTTTGCAATCAATTTGCATTAGCAAAGAGGGACAGAGTGGGACAATATTGTTTGGTTATTTTACCTAATATTTACACAGGATGGTGGATAAAAACAAGGCAGCGTCAGCTCTTCAGCCACTGTTTATGTGACATTGGTCCTTTTTAGCCCCCCTTCCTCGTACGCTTTCATCTATAGCTTGTGATCTGTTCTTCACCTGTTTCTCTTCCCCCCTCTCTCTTTCTCTCTGACATGAATCAGTGTGTAATTCAGTTTGTCTTTTGATGTGCTATTAGCCTCATATTGTCTTGATGTTCTATATCCATCTGTGTTGTAATTGTTTACCAATAAAATATTTTTTTTCCACGCCTTTGATCACCACAGTCGGTTCTTTGATATGCATTTAAAAAAGTCTGAATGCAGCAGGCAGAATCACTATGTAAATATCACGTGTTTCATGAGAACCGTTAGATGCCGTAGGTGGATTTTCCCTAATGACATGAGTGACTCACAATGACGGTAACATTTTTGAATGAAAACCCCATTGATTGATGTCACAGTGTCAACCGTTAGCCCCCATGACCTAAACCAGATTTACAGTTATTATAGATTTGCATTCGTTCTGTCCATTCATGCTGCCAAGTTATTTAAGTGTCTGTATAAATACCTCTTGAAATATTCCAGCTTTAATGAAATAAGTGGTTAATAGCAGTTTTCCCTTTCCCTGCCAAGGGAAAACTGCTATTAACCACTTATTTCATTAAAGCTGGAATATTGGAAAGAAATGCAAAGAAAGTTAAAATATTAATATTGTGTGAAATGGAGCATCATAGATGAACAAAGCAGGCCTGGAGAAATTACATTAGGCTAATAGGAGACAAATCAGTATAGATGTTTGTGCAGTGCTTAAACACATGCAAACACTGCTTTGTGGAGCTTATAGTGAATGGCATGTACAATGTGATGGACGGGGAAACGTGTTTGGTTAACCCTGAGATTATTGTCTGAGATAATGTTGTGTCATCATCATAGAGATGTGAGATGACTGGCTCACAACAATGCATTACTATTTTGTATAAACCTCTATATTTCGAATAGGGAAATGCTACAATCATACTAAAGTAATGCAGACTTTTTTGAACATGGGTCAGGTCACTGATATGAAAAGTTTCCTCACATCCACCTTGTCATTCATCCATCTGGTGAAATCTCTTTATTTGTTTCTCTCACCTATTTACTAAGTAACTTTGATTTAGAAGAGATTAGCGCTTATACAAAATTACTTAGAGCATAGTAATTTTAAGGACAATCCAGAATTTTCCATCCCTTCCCAAAAGTGTCTCAGCGACTCAGTCTCTGTCTTCAGTCAGATGTAACATCCATTAGGACTTTCATAAAAACATTATTAATACATTTAACCATTTTTCTGCCTTCAGTTTGGCAAAATATATCAAACTGTGTGATATTATAAATCCATTTTATACACAGTTCATTCACATGATTCAGAGCAGGATGGCTATATCAGTTTGTTTTGCTATAATAATAGTAATAATCTGATTAGAGCCTTGCAGATACATTTTATATAAATTTGTATGGCGTAATGAAAACAAACTGACACATTTCTATCAATTAAAAAGACAAGCATTGTGAAGTGACACAGATATTATTTTACCTGCATGTGCCATTTTCACAGCTGTCATTTCATGATATCAACAGCTAAGAAAAAGAGGCTGCCTCACTTAGCCAACATCATTTTTCTTATAATTTATTCATTTCTATCGGCCACACATGATTGAAGCCCAATCAATAACAAAATGAAACAGTGGAATTTAGAGGGGCCAGAGGCCAAATTTAGAGAATGTTTGAATTAAAAATGATCTGGCATCCATAATTACAAGAGATGATTATTAGTACACTCTCTCAGGTGAGTGAGCAAATTTCGAATTTACTCTGTGCTTGGATATAGATAAACTGAGGTAAAGGCTTCAGCTGAGAGCAAGACAAATTACTCAAGGACACACAGATGTGCTCTGATTCACCGTCAAGGACACAGAGAAAAAGACATAGATATGGATTAGCAATGTATATTATCATGGAATAGATCTCCATCTCTCTTCTATATTAGATATACAATTTCACCATCTAATAATGATTTTAATTAACTTATTGTTAACTTAAATACATGTCTAACTAAGGCTTATGCAAAGACTTGTTTTCTATGTGGGAATCAAACTGATTCTCCCTCCTTGATGTTCAGTCTTCTAACGTTTTTGCTGTGGCATTTAAAAGAACAAATACTTCAAATAAATTGTATTGATTTCTACTATGATGTCCCCAGAAAGTGTCAATTTCTGTTTGTCTTTGATGTTGTCTGATGGCCCCTCCTTTGATATAACTATCTACAAAATGGTTCATCTATGTCTTTACAATTCACATTATGTAATAGACATATACTTATGCATACACAATCAGGCCATCTTAAATTAATTTTGTTTTCTTGTTAAATGGCAGATGTTTCCCATTGAGATGGATGAAAGTTGTTTGCAAAGGTTTCAGGAAGCACCTGCCTCTGATCTAATGCCCAGTGGAGAAATTGACTGGTTTAAGAAAGAACAGGAGTAGTGATAGCTGCTATACTCTCACACAATATATATATATATATATATATATATATATATATTCCACTTCAACCCAAGGTCCATGCACAGCCTGGTAGGTGCAGGTAGATAGCAGGAAGTAGTGCGGTAGAGTGTTCTTATTATTGTCATATATATATTTTTGTTGAAATATCAAAAGGATAAACCATGCAGATTTATTTTTACAGCCAACTTCGATCATATTCACCAAGGGTGCCAATAATTTTGAACACAACTGTATACACAGTTGTGTTCAAAATTATTGGCACCCTTGGTGAATATGATCGAAGTTGGCTGTAAAAATAAATCTGCATGGTTTATCCTTTTGATATTTCAACAAAAATATTCACAAAAATCTAACCTTTCATTTAAGTAAAATAATTGAAAGTGGGGGGAAAAACACATAAATGTTTTTTCTCCAAAACACGTTGGCCAAAATTATTGGCACCCCTAGATTTTTTTATGAGAATAAATTCATTTACTTTTTTTTTTTAAACACCAGGGAGACTACTGTAGGAACATGAAATTGTCAAGCCATGACTTCTTGTTCCACAGGAGTATAAATATGAGGAAACACAAAGGCGAAATTCCCTTGATCATCCTTCACAAGGAGTAAAAACCAAAGAATATAGTTCTGATGTGCAGCAAAAGATTGTTGAGCTTCACAAAATAGAAAGTGTCTGTAAGAAAATTGCTAAAGCATTGAAAATCCCCATTTCCACCATAAGGGCAGTGATTAAAGGGATACTTCACCCATTTGCATTAAGCTTTGTATTGTTAAAAACCTAGTCATATTTTATAATGATCGTGGATTTTTCCTTTATTTTTCCCTGAGATGAGAGAAATTTAAGTGTTTTACTTCCTGCTTATTATGAATCATCATTTTGCGTCATAATAAGCAGGAAGTCACATTTCATTGAAAAGTGTAGAGACTACAAACACTAGCTCATCATTTATTCAGGGTGTGGGACCCACTCACACTACAGACCTATTACAGATCAGTGGGTGGGACTTCACTTGCAGATACTGAAATCAATATCAGCCATCTTGTTTGGAAGCTAAGCTAACAAGCGCCGTGGAGATCGGAAGTTACGACAATGACGGAAGAAACTAAACATGATATGGAAGAAGAGGATTTTGAAATTCTGCTGCTCGAATCCGATGTTCGTGGCTATCTTTACGAGGCGCAATATAGTGAAGAGCAGCTGAGGCTGATGGAGGAACAGGAGGCGGCTGCCTGTCGCGGACGAGGAGCCCGGACTGGCTCGAGCTGGGCGGACTGCTGGTGCCTGTGCTCTCGCTGTGCGCTACACTGTAAAAAAATTGCTGTAGTTATGCAGCTGTTTGCCAGTAACTTACTGTAGATTTAAATTGATGTATATTTACTGGCAACAGTTTGTTCAAAGTTAAATGAACATTAAACATTAACAAGTCTTTGTCTTTACAGAATAAAACTATAAAATAACAATCTAATGCAAAGCATTCTGGGAACCAGAAATCTTCATCAACCTTTTTCTGTTTTTTTTTTCCTTCAGATTTTGGTTCCCATCAATGCTTTGCATGAGGCTGTTATTTTAGTTTTATTATGTAAAGATAAAGACTTTTTAATGTTTAATGTTCATTTAACTTTGAACAAACTGTTGCCAGTAAATAACATCAATTTAAAACTACAGTAAGTTACTGGCAAGCAGCTGCCAGTAATACTGTAATTTCTACAGATTTTTTTTTACAGTGTACGGACACAGATAGAGTCCGTCTGCTGCAGAGAATTTCAACGATGGCAATTTCCTGGACGAAATCTCTGAATCAGACGAGCACACGGACGTTTGTGTTGTGATGTGAACCATCCTAGTTTCGCACCGCATATGTTCTGACTGAACATCCAGGTATCATGCAATAATTCACCATATAGAAAGAAATACAAACGAGGAGTAATTCACTAATGAGTTTGCCAATGTAACGGGGTTCGTTGTTGTGGGAAGAAGGAGGCGGGAACCGGCGAACATTTTAATAGTAAAATAAACAAATACAAAACAAAAGTATAAGCCAGCAGCCCCTCGCGGACGACTGCTGGCCACACACAACATAAAATCAGGCCTGTTCCTCTCTCGATCTGCCCTGTCGTCGCTCCTCCTTTTATGCTTCGCTCCTCCGCGAGAGATACGAGACCGGTGCCTCTCACATTCATTATCACTCACGCCACCGGCCTCGCGCCGTCCTCTCACGTCACTCGCCCTCGTCCTGCTCGCCACAGCCAACTAACTAAAAATTTGGTGTGAAATGAATTTCTAACTCTGGTGGCAGCTAACTTTAGCCTTGTAGACGAAAGAGTGATTTCTCTGATGTTTGCGCTGTTCTGGATTAGTGGGAGTGGCTTGCGGAGCTGTGCAATGTGGTGCATTGTGGGAGTTGTTGTCTTACATGCAAATGCGCCCTAAAGTTATTTTCTGTCTTTTCTCAGTCAAGAGGGCACCAAATAAAAAAATTATTTTACATTTCGACTGCACATATGACCCACAATCAATAAAGAATAATGTTGAAATGGGTGAAGTGCTCCTTTAAGAAGTTCCAATCAACTAAATATGTCACAAATCTGCCTGGAAGAGGACGTGTCTATATTGTCTTAATGCACGGCGAGGAGGAGAGTTTGAGTGGCCAAAGACTCTTCAAGGATAACAGATGGAGAATTGCAGAGATCAGTTCTTGGGGTCAGAAAGCCTAAAAAATGGTCAAACAGCACCTACTGTATATCACCACATGCTGTTTGGGATGGTTTCAAGAAAAAATCCTCCTCGCTCATCCAAAAACACACTCTAGCATATTCAGTTGTCAGACACGACTGGACCGGATTCTATGGTCAGATGAAACTAAAAAAAATAGTTTTTTGGCAGCAAACCCACCAGATGGGTTTGGTGCACTCAGGGATAAAAAGTAGGCTATACCATACCCACTGTTAAATATACCGCTGGATCTTTAATGTTGTGGGCATATTTTTCTGCTGGAGGTCCTGGACATCTTGTTCAGATGGCATCATGGATTCTAGCAAATACCATCAAATAAGAAATCAAAATCTGACCGCTTCTGCTAGAAATCTTATAATGGGCCGTGGTTGGATCATCCATCAGGACAATGTTCAAAATCAAAACAAAAATGGGTCACCGAGCACAAAATGAAGCTTCAGCCATGACCATCCCAGTCCCCTGACCTGAACCCTATAGAAAATATGAGTGGAGTGAACTGAAGAGAAGAAGCGGCAACATGGATCTGGGAATCTGCAGGATCTGAAGAGATTCTGTATGAAGGAATGGTCTCTGATCTCTTGTCAGGTATTCTGCAAACTCATTATGGCATTATAGGAGATTAAAGAGATTTTGCCCACATTTTCAATTCTTTTACTTCAATGAAAGGTTAGATATTTGTGCATTTTTTAAATAAAATATCAAAAGGATTAACAATGCAGATTTATTTTTAGAGGCTTCTTTGTTCATATTTATCAAGGGAGCCAATAATTCTGACCACAACTGTATGCTAAACAAAAACAAGAGACAAAAACAGGGGTAGCCTATACTGTACATAGGCTACATGATAAATGAGAAACTAACTAGATCAGGGGAGGGGACAACAGAACCGGCTGTGCAAAGTTGAGGACCAGGTGTGCAATATTACCAAGAAACCTATATGTTAGCATTCCCATTAATCTCAACAGCAGTTGCTCAGGTATGGATCATTTGAAGATTATTAGTAGGCTAAGTATCAGTGCTTTCTACAAAATATGAAAAGCACAGCATGAACAAATATCACAGATTTTAAATCAAAGTTAAAAGAATACTGACAAGCTGCAATAAGGAGAAATTAAAAATTTTGAATGGAGATTAATCTTAGAAAGAGAGAGAGAGAGAGAGATGAGAAAATCATTCTTAATGAACAGCCAGGATTACTGTCTCACACGCACAGAAACACATGCAGACACACATTTTCTGCCTCTTTCTATTTTTTTGTTTTTCTTAAAGCTAATCCACTGCAGCTATTTGCACTTGTTCATAAATTGACGCCTTTTCCCCTCCTCCTACTGCACTGAAATTAGTGAGAGGTGGTTTCTGGGTAGTTGACCTGAGGTTAAAAACATCTCTCTGTAATATGGTGTGATGCTCTCTGGATGCTTAATCCTCCTGGGCTTTGAGGGATTATTCTCTCTTTTTCTATCTCCTGTGCTATCTCGTTGACTCAGTCCTTCCGTTATCAAGCACATTCATCTCTCCGTTGTCTAACCTCACAAGATTTATTCAAAACATTTTGTCTAACATCCAAGCATTTTATGTCTATGTATCCTGCTTTTCTGTAAATTAACTATAAAAGACGCCCACCCACAGACACAGACAATCAAAGCTTTAGCAATTAGCCAGTGATTTATTTCAAAGTTTCCAAAATGATCGATATTACCCAATCCACACTGCTCCTAAAACAGCTCTCATCTCTGTTAAACTTGAGCTTAATAACCGTAATTGAGAATCCTATTTCAATCCTATTCACCCCAGTACAATCTCACACATTGTCATCTAAATCCTCTCATTATCTTCCAATCCAAACCACTTCAAGTTTTCACTGTCAAGTTTATTTACAAATTTTTTTCTTCAAGAGTGCATTAAAGTATTCTGTTTCTGAAAAAGAGCCCTTCTTTTCGTTTAAACAAGCCTCGATTTTCCACTGTCAAGTTATCAATTCCCTCATCACATCAAAGATCTGTGGTGATTACTGTAACTCTTGCCTGTCTCCCCAGTGGGGGACAAAAGACACCTATTGACACACACATCATTCACAATGTCAATATGGATAGCCAGTGCTGAGAAGCCCTATTACGGAACATCAGACGAAAAGTAAGAAAGAATCACAGTTTTCATACTAATATATTTACAAATATGTCCTTAACATACACTACAATTCAAATGTTTAGTGTCTTTTTTTTCTTTTCTTTTTTTGGATGCACTGAATAGCTGGGTTTCAGTCACGTGATTATGATGACGCGCGAAATTCAGATGGAGGGCAGGGAGTGAAGAGCGCAATGGACGAGATGGAGGAAAGTCCGTACTGTACTACTTTACACGCTATTACAAGAGAAAGATATCAACAAAAAATCAAACATATGTTGGACGTGATCCTTACGTTATGAAGAGGAGCGATTTTCAACTGAATTGAAAGATTTTCCTGCCATCGATTCGAGGCGGTAGATATCAGCAACTACCTCGTCTTACAGACATACTTTGACTTTACAAAGTTCGGAAACGTTACACGTTACACAAACATAGCCACTTAAGTTGTATTTACTCCCCTTTGACGAAGTGATCACTGCACACACGGGCATTTTCCCATTCGGCTCCTCCCGACCGCAGACGTACATTTGCAAGCCGTTTTTCCGGAGTTTTTCGGTCAATTTCTTGCATTTTCCCCCCTTATGAACAACAACTTTTGGTATACGATAAAAACTCCTCGCGGTTTGATCGATTTAAGTAACCATAAACGAGGCAAAACATAAGCATTTTGAGTTTGTTATAGTGCTTTCTAAATACAGCAAATCACTTCCTGCCCTCCATTTGCATTTCGCGGCATGGCAACGCAGTGGCGTGACGTCATATGAAAACAAGCTATTGGCCAAAAGTGACAGTAAATACTTTTACATTTTTAAAAATATATACATTTCAAATAATCTTTTGAACTTTCTATTCATCAAAGAATCTGGAAAAAAATTATAATTATTTCTACAAAAATATTTAGCCGCACAACTGCTTTCAGCAGAAATATTTCTTGAGCACCAAATCAGCATATCAGAATGATTTCTGAAGGATCATGTGATACTGAAGACTAATGGCTGCTTTGTCATAGTAGGAATGCATTACATTAAAAAAATATGTAAAATAGAAAACATTTTATTTTCTAATATTTCACAATATTACTGTTTTCACTGTATTTTTGATCAAATGCAGCCTTGGTGAGCAGAAGAGACTTTTTTAAATAAAATCTTACATAACCCAAACAATTAAACGGTATAGAGTAATTATACAAATAATAATCAAAAAAAACTTTTTTAATTTTCTTTCAATATTTGTACAAAGAATCAGGATTTGTTTTAGGGATATGCCTAACAACATATACCTAATCTGGACACAAATAGTGACTTAAAAACAAACAATGAATTATTTCAAATAATATAGAAAATATGTGCATTGTGTAGCTTCCAATTGGACAGTTATGTTATAGTCTTCTTTTATTGTTTGTGGTCTTTTTCTAACCCATATCATGAAAATCTTTTTCCGTGTTTAAGTGCTATAATCGGGTCCCCGGTGCATCTACCAACCCAGAAACGTGAAAAGTGACAACCCAGTAACTTTGTTATGCTAAGTCTTTCTCTGCAAGCAAAAAAAATTGGCCGATCAGATTTCACTCCCTTTCTGATGTAGGAAGGGGATCTTATAATAATATTACCGCCCCTTAATCTGCACGTTTCCACCCACAGCCCGCCAACAACAACAGTGTAACTAGTTCTAACTCAATAGCAAAAATTTGAGCAAAGCATGCAAACCGTTCTGTCGTTGGCTGCACAGACGAGCACAGAACACTATTTGACCAAAAAATGTCACTGCTGTCTTATAAAGACCTCAGGGAACTGTGTCGACTTGTGTAAAAGTTAAACATGATGGACGACAAGATGAATCAATGTAACTCCACAACAACTACATAAATGTATCCACTAACTATTTATGTCCATGTGAGACTAAAAGTAGCAACCTCTTCCTGAGTCTCTCCATATAAGGCTTCACTCCGCTCCTGGTTAATTCTGAGATTTGACTGTGTAAAGCCCTGTTCTAAACGGGGGCGGGGAGCAGCAGCTTATTTGCATTTAAAGAGACAAACACAAAAACGTGTTTTTGCTCACACCCAAAAAGGGGCAACTTTGACAAGCTATAATGAATGATCTGGGGGGTATTTTGAGCTGAAATTCCAAAGACACATTCTGGGGACATAATATGTCACCTTTAAAGAAAAAGTTCAGATTGTTGTGCTGCTAAGAAGTCACCCTGCATTACATTTTTTATTCAATCTGAAAATTCAATCTGATTCTTTTTTTTTTTTTTTACGTAAAAGTTGTTAAAAAGAATGGAAACTTTTTAATTATAAAGCTGCTTTGAAACAATATGTGTGTGTGTGTGTGTGTGTGTGGGGGGGGGGGGGGTTCATCTACATGTAAACAACATATTTTATGAGAACATGAAAAGTTACTCTGCACAAGAGTTACAAGAGATATTGATTTGGAGAGGAGTATATGCTGCTGCCACTGAAGTGCTTTTCCACAAACCAGCACCGACAGTCGTCCATGGGGACGCCACAATCCAGGCTCTATTCTAAGAGTGTATTATTGTCTTTGGTTTCTCTATATTAGGAAAGGATACATTACCTCTAACCAAAGTCAAGCCAAGGACAGACAGCGGGTGGCAGAGGAACAGAAACTAGAAATTGCCCCCAGACAAGAAAGGGAAGGTGGGGGAGCTGCCCCTTGACGGCTCTCAATTAGACAGTTCACCAGGAGGAAAGACAGTAGAACAGACAGATGGAAATAGAAAGGTAAGGGACATGCACAGGGGTGATGTCACTTACTAGAGTCAAATAGGTGACCTGTTTGGGGGAAATACAACACTGATTGGCAAGTAAAGGTGTCTGTGTAGAGTACGGAGAACACAATGCATTACCACATTTTACTGACAACATATCTCTAAGAAGCAGAACCTGATTTCAGTGCAACATGTTTCTGAATCAACATCTTTGTTGCTCCTGGAACAACATTCCAATCAACCAATCAGATTTGAGGGACAAGTTACAGTTTGTCAAGTTTAAGGGTTAGGTGCTCTTACATCAGTGTTATTCAATCTGATTTTAGGGATAACTTATTGGTTAGGTTAGGTTTAGGAGAAGGGATATGGTTAGGATAACATTTTTGGACAGGAATGTTTCTCCAGAATCAACTAAATATATTGATCCAGGAACGTGACTAACTAGCAAAATCAGGACTTGCCTCTAAGAATGCGCTTCTCAACTGTTGAGTGAACCATTTTCAATATCTAAATTCAAATGTGACCTTTGCAAAAAAACTAAAAAGGTCCACTGTGTTTTTTAAATCTGCTGTTCATTAAGGTTGTTAATTTGCTGATGATACAAAAGATCAGATCTTTCTAATATCACGTGACCTACTTCTGCTTTTTTTGCAGACATACCTGTGCTGTACTGATCTTTAAAAGTGTATGTTAGTGTATATATTTATCATTATTGTAGCAGGCGGATTGAGACACTTGTGGACCCTTAAACTTTGCTATAGGTTCAGATAGAGGACAAACAGCCCTGTAGGAAAGGATGCTGGGGAAGGACAAGTCCAGCATATTAAATTAAAGTGTGGTACATTGTACAGCAAGCACTCTGTCTTAATATAGCACCTCAAAAGATTATGATTAATAAATGAAGAGCCTGATGCAGTGTGTCCATGCTTTTTCCCAGAATGACGAACACTACAAGAAGTCTCAATTACAAACACCCCCCCCCCCCCCCCCATCATCTTCCTTTGACTTTTATTGTTTGCATGAGCTAATACTATTTTCTAACCTAACTCTAAAAACTAAGCCCCATAGAAACCTTTTTGCGACATTATTTAATATATTTATTGAGCAATTTACATGTAATAGGAACCACAATGAAAAACCTGACCAGAATCATCACACAGACTTTACATAGACAACTAACACATAAAAAAATCCTTTCAATGTAAGTTTATTTAGGTTTAAAATAATGACAAAAATACACTAAATATATTCATCATAAAAAAAAAATACACAAAATTAAAATCTACTTTTTTGCCAGGTAAAAAACTTTACTAATAGTTTTCATCATCACATGATCTTGCAGAAAAAAAAAAATAATAATGGTCCATTTATCAAATTAACAATGAATGATGAAAAATGTTATGCAACAGTGTTTTTCAGTCTCACACAAACCAATACCCCTATTACTCAATTTCATATATATGCTCTTAGAAAATACAAAGCGCTTGCCTAAGGAGAATTCCTGATATAGAACAAAACATTCAAAGAAACACTATGTTCATTTATGTTTATTTGTATTAATAACATGCTGTTATAAAATCATGGAGGAAGTAATGTATGAAAATCTTAATATGCCTACAATTTTCAATCTGCACAATCTGTTTATGTTATTGCATGTTTGGCCAGCATCCTGTTCATGTCAAACTAAAAGATCAGAGAAAAAGAGTGGGATGAACTGGACCAAATGTAACATTTGGGCTGATCTAGTCGAAATTTTCTGAGAATTGTTAATCTCTTATTCTGATACAGTAAAAAAAAGTAAGCAGTGGATATGTAATATTGTATTGCCTAATGTTACGATCACATGCTCCGAGACAGCAATTTATATAATACTATTAGTTCATTGCGTAATTTTTGTAGAATCTATAATACTTACTAATAATCTAGCAACCTATTCAGTATTCATATTTAATCACTAATGACATATATATATTTAATCTGCAAGGGCGTGGCATTAAAATGAATTTACTGCTGAGTCAGGAGGCGGTTACACACCTCCTGTTGCCACACTGACTACACAGGTTTACTACGTGTTGTTTTTGTTTACTCTGCTACAAATCTAAAATCCCAGTATCAACCAATGAAATCTATCATAAGTCTTTAATAAAAGTGGCACACTGGAGCACAGCATGAGTGTTAGTAATGATGGAGCCAGGTGGATACTGAAAGCTGAGTCTGGAGTCTTCTGACATTTGTCCAAAAGTCTCTAATCCTCAACCAAGTCACACGAGAAAAGTCATTTAATCCCTGCTCCTGGAAATAACTGTGACCTCACTGCAGAACCTTGCATTAATGATTAAAAAAAGAAAAAGATAAAGATGATGGTTTTCAAAGAAGTGGCTTCTGGTTGTGTAAATGTAGCATTTGTGGAAGTCTGACTTGCATCTTAAGAGGATGCTGCATCTTTACAATCACATATGTCACATTTTTAGGTTGTTTTAATAAATTGCAGGATAAGATACAGTTTTGATGCATTGCACATTTGAAGTTTCATTCTATTTGTAACATTTACATTTACACTTTATTTGTTCACTGTTCATTAATCGTCAATTCTTGATACCTAACTACCTAAACCTTATTATAAAAAGTAACTGAGTAAAATGAAAGTGTTGACATAATAAATGACTTTACATTTTAAAGTCCCAGTGGTGAAAATCAAGTCAATGTCTATGTGGTGTTTTTAATATGCTTTCAGACAAACCATATGCAAATTCATAAGTCAGCACCATTGCTGAGTATTTTCTCCTTAAAACTGCATTGAATCAAAGACAGTCTCAAAATTGTGGTTTGAAATCGCTGGTGTTTCTGACGTCACAAACTACCTTATAACCAATCACGTCAACATGGCGGCGGGCTTTAGCATATACTGTGATTCGAAGCAGGGGAGTCTCAAGAGAAGCCATACTGGTATATTTTTTCTGTTGATATGAAAAATTGGGTATATTTAGCAATATAGCAGGTGAATTATGTATATGATGTATATTATGATGGTATGTCATGATGAACTATGTTCAAAGTGTTTCTAAGGATGCTAATTTTTAAAAGCCAGACTGAGATGGCAACGGGAACATGGTTTGTGTAACATCAGCAACACATTATGAGCTGTTTGATCGTCAAGCAAAAGGCTAATATTAATTACCGTTATGTGTCCCACATTGTAAAGAGTGATACCTTTGTGCAGTGTTTACAGTAACTTGAGTAAAAGTTGACAGAGAGGATCTCTGAGCTGGTGTGAGTGAGGGGAGGCGGGGCTAACTTGCATATTCATGAATCCGATTATACTAAATGAAGCAAGGGTGTAGAGTTACATTCAAGCTATTTTAAGGCATGAATAAATATTTTTTCACAGGAAAACAAACGTTTAAATATGTCATTTTGGTGATCAAAGATGAGTTTTAAGGGATACATTTATTGACTACAGGGGGACTTTAAATATTAAATTTGAGGTGCCTCTCTGGGTTTTGGGCTGGTTGAAAATATGAAACTGAATTATACTCCTTAAAATTTGCACCAGTGCATCTATAAGAAAATCCAATTTCCCTTTAATAAATTCCCCATTGGTTGTGGATTTTTTTAAACCCTGGTCTTAGATACAGCCAGAGTCCAACCACTCAGAAGGAAAAGCAAAGCTGGGTGCTGATAAATCCAAATACCTCTCTTCCACCACTTCCACTGTTCTCTAAAAACCAAACCTGACTGGACAAGTAGAGGCCCTGCAGGCAGACAATGAGATTGTATGTGTTTGGACAGTCCTCTGTCCTCTAAGAAAATCACTGTAACCCTGGTGTTGCATTGGGTGGAAAGAAAGAAAGAGAGAGAGGGAGAGAGAGAGAGAGGGAGAGAAAATGTGCCATGATACAAGGTCGGTCTGTTTGAGATGCGTGCAAACTGGGTGTGCAGTCAGACAATAATGTGATGTCACAGTAAGCACTATTACTGCATAGGACGTAGTGAGATTTTTGTTAGAAAAAATACAAACATACACATACATGAAAACCCAACGTGTGTGTGTGTGTCATGTATATTATGTTTTATGGGGAAATTCTATATGTCTATATTCATTATAGACATAATGAATCAGTCCCTGTGCAGATTTTATTCAAGCATTCCTGATAATTAGAGTTAATGCATGTGCAATCTTGGACAGTCTTTCTTTTCGTCTTATACGCATAATGCTATCACTTTCAACATTTTTGAGGGTGGAAAGTTTCAGCCAATCTTTTTACAGCTACTCACTGTTTTTTTGGTCATGATGACCCAAGAGTATCCAACACTAGTGGGAACATGCTGCAGACAAAATATTTATAATTTAAAGATATGATTCATTATACTTAAATTGTCAACAAAGTAGAATTTTAATTGTGACTGGGATTTCAACGCTCGTGTATTGTTACAAAAGCCTCTGAACATTTTAGATTCAAGTCAAGCAGAGATATTGCCCTTAAATTTTAATGAAAGCTGAGTGAATGCTTATGACAAAAAATGTTATGATAAAATCCCCAACATGTCTTTTGGAAAAACTCTAATCTATAATTCATTACTCTAAAGAGATTCACAAATGGGGAAGCTTCCAAATTGGCTGAGCGATCAAGGTAAAGGGATGGGAAGGGATAGCGCTGATCAAGGAATCCAAGGGTTGCTATGAGCTCTGCTGTTCTACATGCTAACATCCATTATGCTGTACTAGGAATACAACAGACATAATAGCACTTCCTCTTAAGCACTGTAATGGAGGAAGTGTGAGCCTAGTGTTCACTATATCACAACAGTCTGACACTTGCAAGAAGCAAGAACATCTGACCTTTTGAACAAAACAGTTCACATGCTCAGTGTTACAAATATGCTTATTTGATTAGTGACTTAGAAATAGTGCAGAAAAAAATAATAAGAATAAAATTAAAAATATTTATTTCCCACCATGTTTCACATTTAATTCAGATTTCAATATGGTCTCAGGCTTTTGGACATCACAGCATTTACATACTCTATATTCACACTCTATGTATGACAGTCAATCTCATTGTGTATCACAGTCCAATCGTTATGTATGTCGCAGATGGTTAAAAAATAATTAATAGAAAAGAGAATCCATTGGGGCCAAACTTTAGTAGAGATTTGCTGCCTCAGCATCTGAGCTCCAGCGACAGCCATGAGTTTCAGCTCTTTTTGTGGTTTGGTGGCCTCGTGTTTAGCACATCATCAATTATAAACAGTGTGGGGTAATCATGAGGGACATTTTAACACGAAACAACGTTAAAAAAAACTTTGTTCTTGGCTGAAAGTAACTGTATTTTTAATCATCTGTTATGTAAAAAGATGAAAACAACTCATGGGAAAAGCAGAGAGCATTGACGAGGTTTTTTGGACCTCAAAATGAATGGAGAGAGAGGGAAAGAGAGATAAACCAATCAACAGATGGGTGTAAAAACAGATTATGTGTAATGGACATAGGCCAGTAAGAGCTGTAAACCTGGTGCTAGGGGCTGCGGTCTTTAGCGTCTTTGTTAGCGCGCCCGCCTCCCACGCCAGAGACCCCAGTTGGAATCCCGCCTGGTCGAGTAGGACCAGTTACACAGATATATCACACGGCTGGCATAAGCATGATGATACTATATGGTTAAAACTCTCTTGAAATGCACAACTGGCTCTTGCATTCCTACATTGCCTTATCTGACAGCATAGCTCCAGACATTTTCTCAGGAAACTGGCCCGTCTCTGATAAGATTAATTCCCATGAGCCAGTCCAAACAGGCTTTTGGCTTGAGCCTCCACACCAAGAACATCATCCAAAACAGGGCAGATTAAAATTCACAAGCCTGCAAACATATGCTGACATAACCTTCCAAGTCAGACAGGCTTTTATTGGACACATTCAAGTGGCACACACAAGCCCAAACATAATTTTAAAATAAAAATGTGCCGATAAATTAGATAATTAAGCTGTTTTTCCAAGTCTCTTATTTATTGTGAACGGCCAAACATCTCCCATCCTCCATATACGCTAGATGAGTATGCACTGATTTCCAAGCATCAATCTAATACCCGAATAAGCTCTAGTGTTAAATGAACTGCAGAACACAACAGTCATGAGGCCTGCTGATGAAAATACCACTTTATAAGCAAGTAGTCACACCAAGTTCTCTATGACTCATAAAAACACATCTAGGGTTATTACAGATCTGACTTCACTGAAGCATAATTATGTTTTTTGACGAACATGTCTGACTTCTTACTATAGAAATGTAACCATGGAAACTGAGTGAATGTGTGTTTGAGGGGCAATGAGTGTCCAGCTTCCCATGGTGAGAGCTGAGGCATGCTGGGTAGTGGATTTTGTTCTGACATTGGAACTTCCCACACGTTCTTCTAGCTCAAACTTCTTCTAGAAACAACAGCATATTTAGCACTAACGCATATGGGTAAAGCATTTTTTAATGAAAACTGGGCACGCACAAATTGAGTAGATTAATTTGATGCCATATGCGATGTGGAGCAGGGACGTGCACAGACATTTTGAGGGGCAGGGGCTCAAGTGAAAAAAAGGGCACTTCTCATAATTACGTATTTTTTAAAAAAAACTTTTTTTAAACAAAAAAGTATATATATTAACTCAACTCTGACTTTAAAAAAAAATAATTAAAAAAGTTAATTAATTTTATCTTCCTCAAACTCACACAATTGTTTCACGCATGACTGTATCATCATCATCAAATAAAACCTTCAAAATTCACAATTAGATGGAGTTTGTTTTAAACCTACTATCCTCCATCTGTTTGCATCTGTAGCAGGGGTGTCACTAGGACTTTCATTTTAGGGGGGCTAAGCCCCCAATGAGGGTATATATATATATATTTTTTTTAAATAAAAAAAAGGTAACACTAGTTTAGGATCTAATGCTCACTATTAATCAGTTTCATTACCATGCAAAGTCAGGGTTTTATAATCACTGTGGTCCCAAATGTGAAGTACGGAAGAGGGTTCGGTGTTTCCCCGAGAAAATTTTGATTTCTCTGATCTATGTGCATTTTAAGATGTTTTGAAGGCCAAAAAAATTGGATAACAGCTTTAAAACCATGTCAGTGGGCAGCTGATTATTTTTCTCTCCTCAGCATCATCACACTCTTTTTCTCTTTGTTTTTATCTTGCCCTGTCTCTTCCCCTACTAAAGCTGAGCTTTGACTGATATAGGCTTTTCATTTTTTGTCTGTAATTGAAGAAAGTAAACATAGGGTCAACTGGTTGATTTTGCCTATGAATCATTTTCTCAGACGCGTTTATTTACTGAAAGCTACTAAAGGTAATTAAGTTAATTAAATGCATTCACAATATGTAGGCTACACATTCATTATTGATCTTATGCCTAATACAGGGCCGTAGACAGGGCTTTATAATCAAAGAGGTCCTAAATTTGAGGTGGGTAGGGGGTTCAAATTTTTTATTTGTCTGATATGTGCATTTCAAGACGTTTGAAGACCAAAAAAGGGATAAGAAATAGCTTTAAAACCATGTCAGTGGGCAGTAGATTATTTGTCAATACCTGCTCTCTTCTCATCTCCATCACTCTTTCTTTTTTTCTCAGTCTCTTCATCACTTTCTCTTCCCCTCCTAAAGCTGAGCTTTTTTTTAATTTACCAAAGGCTACAATTTGTATTATATTCTCAATATGTACACATTCATTATTAATCTTGTGCCGAACATGATGAAAACGGCTTTGTTAATGTGTCTTGTCACCTCACAATGACAGTAAACTAATTATTACATTAGTCACGTTACATAGGCCTATTTTCAGTTCAAAATGGAGAAATTAGACAAAACTATATTAGTTTGCCTGATTATTTTTAGTCATTCGTTTAACATTTACGACCTAAAAAAAAAGTCAAATATGAAATGATAAGTTTAGCTACTTACTTATCTCGCACTTGACCGTCCGCGTCGAGTTGCACTGTTAAAATGGTTAAAAAATTCGCGCGCAGCAGCGTCTGTGAACATAAAGCCCGCCTACTTTGATTTGATAGGTCATCTCAAATATTCTGACATTGACGAGCAGTGACAGACCAATGAGGCTCAGATGAACACACACACCCTGTCCTCTGTTTCTGAAGTGCTCTCTGCTCTGCGCCGCTGCGGAATGAAGATGAAGAACGCGCTGAATCTGATAATAACAAGACTGAAGCGAACACGAATTTGTGTAGCCTAAATTAATCACAAATTTTTAGGGGGGCTAGGCAGAAGTTGGGCCTAGCGACGAACAACAATAATATATAATATTTTTAAAAAAAATTTAAAAAGCACCTCAGAAAAAAGGGCACTTTCTCTCCAGGAATAAAAAGGGCAGGTGCTCAAGCCCCCTTTGATGTCTATGTGTGCACGTGCCTGATGTGGAGTGCTATACTGTGTCATATAGAGAGAAAGATCACAAGAGTCAGTGCTGCCACCTAGTGTACAATAATAAACCTGCATGCATCTTGACATGTTAAGCTGTTAAATACAGGAGTGTGTATAGCCTACTGTATTTGCTTTAACTGGTCAATGAGTCAGCCCTGTTTACACCTGGTATTAAGGTGCGTTTTGGTCGATCAGATCGCAAGTAGATGAGGGAGACACATACCTGTTTACACCTGGTGTTTGTTTTAATCTGTCTCTTTTGTCCACTTTCAAACACTTCTGTTCTGATTTCTTCGAAGTGGAGGGTCTACCGTCTATGGGCGGGTAAATGTATGGCCTTTTTCAGATCTTTCGATCTAATGGACAAAATAAGCTCCGGTCGTGTACCCTAATTTACATATGAACGCGCACGGAGACAACGAAAAAACATAGAGAGCAGCAGCTTTCGTTTCTGCTCTGACAGCCGCAAGACCCCACCAAATGTAGTGAGTGGGTATTAGACATCACATCAGGAATAGTGAGAGAACATTGTGCTTACGTTTTTCGTCTTCAAACCAAACTTGGGTCTCCACTCTCCGACAAAGTTTAAATCCCGTTTGACTAGCGCGCTTCCATAATGTTTACGCATTGGGTCAGGTGGAGAGTGTCTCTTGCAGCTGTTGGAAACACATTCGACCACATCGTTTATAGAAAGCGATCCAGTTGAATGCATTTTCGACTACCTCTGGAAGTGGTCGAAAGTGGACAAGCTCAAAACGTTTTAGACCCTATTTACACTTGTATTTAGCGTTGTCCACTTCTGATCCGATCGACCAAAAGTAAACAGGGCCTATTTATCATATATGGGCAATGTTTCAATGTGATGAAAATAGTAAGCCAGTCTGTATTTGTGTTTAGTAAGTTGCTTATAATGAAAAGTTTTATGTAAGGTAAGCTCATTTTTGACTTGGTTTCAATGTTGGTATGCCTAACGTAACGACTATATAGCAGCCTATGATATTTAACCAGCCAGAGAGAGCAAGTTTTCAGAGAGGCACAACTACAAAGTTTGCTCTCTCTCAGGTGAGGTTGCTGGCACATTTTGTGGAAGAATTGCATAGTGGAACTCCAGAGGTGGGAAAATGCAGCCTCATCACATTTCCCCGCTCTGCTAGAGAAGATGCGACTAATTAAACTGACTCCAGATCAGTCACCGTGACAAAACGTCTCAGGTGGGCTGACCCAGTTTTCCTTCCAGCAAGTACACACTATTATACACATGAGGGAAACCCCATCAACAAACAATCACACAAACACAATGTTGTAGGCCTAAGAATCCCAGATCACACTACCATGGACGTAAAACAGCTCTTTTACTATTTTATGCTAGGTCACTTAATGTGCACATAGCTGCAAAAAACAAAAATGTTGTCAGAAGTAACATGTTTTTTTTTAGTTTTTTTTTTTACACTTTTTGAATGTTGAATGCATAGTTTTATACTAACTCACAAGCTGGAAGATTCACGTTCACAACATTACATTTCTTTAGTGTCTATCAATGAGCATCTCATTATTTTAATCAAATAGTTTCATTAACAGACTAAAGACAGTTGTGGATCACAAGTTGGACTGGTTTAAGTGGGTGGAGTTTCTTATAACATGAACAATAGCTGATGAGAAACATGATAACCCCATTCCGATCATTCTTAAACCTGTTTCTCTTGTATTTTGAAACTTTCAGTATTTTGTGTATCTATCTGTGTATTTTCTTAATAGGCCATTTATCTTCTGCTTATTGAAATGCACTTATTTTATGCAGTTCCATTCATTTGATACCTCTATCAGTCAGTAAGTAAGTAGGTGAACTGATTTGAAGAAAAACAGAATGCCTCACATTAAACGTATAATAAAAAAGAACAAAAATGTTTTGAAGAAAGTCAAAAGTTTTATTTTCAAATAGTTGTCAGTGTGAACCTACATAGGTTGAAGATAGTCCTCATATTGCACTTTATAATCCC
This sequence comes from Rhinichthys klamathensis goyatoka, assembly GCF_029890125.1. Lineage (NCBI taxonomy): Eukaryota > Metazoa > Chordata > Actinopteri > Cypriniformes > Leuciscidae > Rhinichthys > Rhinichthys klamathensis. Next base: position 721,308 of record NW_026606962.1, read on the forward strand.
GTCATACAACTCAAATGTGCTTCTACACTTAGATTGCACAATAGATTGCACTAAATAACATTAATAAGACTGTAACATGAACACGATATAAATGTTTTCCCCATAAGACAATCTTGAACAGACTGGAACTTAAAAGTAGGAATAAGGAACAGAACTAAACCACAATAGCATTTGTCCCTTGACGACTAATAAAGGTATCTGAATCTGAATCGGAACAGAATCTGGATCCTCAGGGTGCACGAACCCAAACTTCATTGTGCCTGTTGATCAAATCCCACGGTGCGTCATAGCCAGCTGCATCAAACCTGTTTTCAATAAATTCCTTTCCTGCAGCCCTGAGGTCGTCTTTGAGCTGCTGCACATTCTCTAAGGCGTCTTGATCAGAAGCCAAACCACTAAACGACCTGTAATGCCCAGCAATGAGAGAATGTTTAAATGAGAAACAGTAAATTAACAGTTTTTGACTGTCGTTCTTTACTGAAATCACTAACCTGACATAGACAGTACCGCCTGGTACAACAGTTTTTCTGATGGTCGTATCGTTGGGTTCAGGGATGTCTGAGTCAGATTGAAAGACGGAAATGGACACCTGTCTCTCCCCCATTCCATCAGCTTCCTTCACCGACACCAGCACAGGCCTGGTCATAGCAATCTCCTTACCTGAGAAGTCAAATTACAGTCAAAATAAGATGAGTGAAAATTAACAATGGCTTATTTTCTCCATCAAAACCATGAAGCTTACTTACTCTCACTGTTTTGTCCTTGATTAAAATAATACAGTTTCCAAAATCCATCCTTTATATCACTCTGGCTGGTACTCGCAATATCAGTGGCAATCCAATAGCTCACGTCGTAGCTGCGCTCCTCAAATCCCTTTTTGTTTTATCAACACAATGATACAACATTTTTACATATAATAAACCAAATTTAAAATATTGCAAACTAGAAAAACAAAAGTCATAGGCCTACCTGATATTCCTTTACCAGGGTGTACATGGGACACTCATATCCATGACAAAACCAGGGTGCTTCCCAACATTCTGTATATGGGAGGCATATAAGTCCAAACAGGAGACACAGAGCTGAAGGTAGAGTCCTCGCCATTGCACTGCAAGATGACAAATATTGTCACAGGCTGTTTGTGTACTGTGCTCTAGTGTCATCAAATAGACACACCCTCAACATTTCATGGAATTCTCCCTCCCCACTAAACTACCATCTAGATAGAATGACACCAAGGAAACAACTGACCTGCTCTTCCATGAAAAACAATGAGGAAAGAACAGTAGATATTTCCCCATGCATTTACAAAGAAAGGGGGCACAACAAATGATATAAACTCACCAGAAAAGCATTAAAGCACAATGACAGATTAAGTGAATAATGACAAACTCAGCAGCATTGTGTCCTTAAGCAAGGCACTTCATCACTAGTAACTTCAGTAATAAGCGTACTGTAAATTGCTTTGAATAAAAGTGTCAGTTAAATGACTAGAAATGAGTAATTATTGAATTGACTAAACTGGCAAAGTTAGGGCTTGCTTAATAGTGTCAGCTGGAATCACCAGAGGCATACAAACGAAGGGGAAAAAAGTGGAACGTTTCCTCATAAATAATTAGCCTCTTTAATTCAAATTAAAAGTGGTAGGATGAAAAGCAGCTCAACCGGTGCGAGCCTTAATTCACTTGAAAGTGATCCATGCAGAGTTCTTCTAGCACTAATCATAAAACAAAAGCAGAATCATAAAGAAAATAGCTCAGCACATTTAAGACCACGTATCCCTCCATAAATGTATCAGTTTAAGGTTGTTAATCATAAGCTTTAATAAAATTAAATGGTGGCTGCGGCTCAGGTGATATGTCTAAATCTCTTTCATTTTCACTGTTAGATGAAGCTTTACAAGAAATAGATGTTCAAAATGTGCAATTTATTAACCGGGTTATAAAAGTTTGCGGTATAATAAGGCATCAGAAATTGCCCTTACATAGACACCTATCTTTCCAGAACCAATTCATCTGAACAATTTAAGATGTCCTTTTGATCCACCTCTCCGTTTTTATATATCAAATAATTGCTTATAATGACTATTAATAATAATAATTAATTAAGATAAATATATATTTTTAATCACAGTCTTTAGGACCATCAAACCAGACTGATATTTATTTTAAACGTATTATTATTATTATGCTAAATTTGCAAATCTAAACTATGACTTTAAATGGTCAACTTGATGTGGACTTGAATTATCACCACCTGGTGGCGCCCAATAACAAAAAGTTAGTTGTCTCCAAGAGAAGGGGGCGTGTAACGGAACAGAGAGAGAGAGAGAGAGAGAGAGAGAGAGAGAGAGAGAGAGAGAGAGAGAGAGAGAGAGAGAGAGAGAGAGAGAGAGAGAGAGAGAGAGAGAGAGAGAGAGAGAGAGAGAGAGAGAGAGAGAGAGAGAAATCACAACTCAGTCAGTCGAGCAATTTGAGAGGCTGCTGTCACGCACCCCGAGCACAAGCGACCGGCCGTGCGTCTTCCTCATGCGCTCGGACAGAAGGCACGGGTTCAGCACTGCACTGGGCTTGACAGGATGCTGACGGACAGATGGAAACATAGAGACAGAGGGTCCACCCGTACAGCAAGTGCATAAAGGGGAGAAGTATTTCCGGCACTTTAGGGCTGCATCCCTGGCTTCAGAGGGGACAGCATGGGCAGAACAGTTATTCTTAAAATGGTAGTCACAAAAATTCGATACTAACAAGGGGGAATTCGCGGAAAAGTACCAACGAAGGATTTGATCTGCTTTTCGGTGATTTGTTTTACAGCCTTGCACTTCGATAAGTTGCTCGGGAGAATGGAAAAGCCCATCCAGCCTCAGCTGCAGTCGAGCATATCTAAGAGCGCAGAAGGTCCCTCAGAGGATCTCTCCAAACTCACGGACGAGGAGCTTCTGAAATGGAGCAAGGAGGAGCTGGTTCGCCGGCTGCGCAGATCCGAAACCGAGAAGATGAGCGTTATAGTGGACCACAGCAATCTCATCCGAGAGGTGAACCGCAGGCTTCAGCAGCACCTCAACGAGATACGAGGGCTGAAGGTAAGGCGAGCCTGCATCTTATGTCGACTAAATAAATAAATAAATAAATAAAAGCCACATCGTTTTGGTACTAATCAAACAAAAGGTAGTTTTATTTTAATTATTTATTTAAAAAAAAAAAAATTGTGTAAAAATAATATTTTTAAAAAAAGCGTCAATCTTACACGTTTACACATGGCCTGTTTACACAAGCATGTTGTGCAGCTTTAAATATTTTTTTCTTCTTCTAAGATTCAGCTCCTGGCACATGCATTCTCTGTGATTGGCATACAGGTCCACCGGGGTAAAATGCCTCTTACATGTAATGTTCTCATAGAAGAACATTATGCTACATGGCAACAAAACCACTACAGTAATATATCTGTAGTATATAAATAAAAATAAAGTAAGAATATTTTGTACACAGATGTGTAAAGTAGGCCCATATTGACAGCTCAAGTCACAACAGTATATATATTAAATATACATGAACGCCAGCGTTGTTTAACTTCACTTTCACCAGTCTAACTTGCTCTGCTTAGACATCAGTGTTGAGTCATAGATTTTTTTTTTTTCAGGAGGTGAATCAGAAGCTTCAAGAGGACAACCAGGAGCTGCGGGACCTCTGCTGCTTTCTGGATGATGACCGGCAGAAAGGAAAGAAGGTGTCGAGGGAGTGGCAACGCTTGGGCCGCTACAGCGCAGGGATCATGCGTAAGGAGGTGACACTGTACCTGCAGAAGCTGAAAGAGCTGGAGCAGAGGCAGGAGGAAGTAGTGAGGGAGAACCTTGAACTGAGAGAGCTGTGCCTTATGCTGGACGAGGAGAAGGGCTCTGGGGTTACTGGCAGGTCAGCAGGTACCGGGGGACCAGCCGGCTGCAGGAATTCAATCGATAGCCAGAGCAGCCTGTCTCACGCCAGCGGTCCTGGGCCTGGCCTACTAAGAGATGTGGGTGACGGGAGCAGTACCTCCAGCGCGGGCAGCACCGACAGCCCTGACCATCTCACACATAAGCAGCAGCTGTTGGGTGGCCCGGTTGGAGGCAGTCCTGACCACCTACATAAGCCAGGCTCAGGGGAGGAGGCACCGGGTCCTGAGCATACAAGCCGCAGACATAGCACCAGCCAGGAGTACGCAGCACACACCTATCCCCAAGTGTGCCGGTCTCGCTGTGGGTCCTTCTCCAGTCCGGATCATAAGGGCCTACGGGGTTTCAGTCCAGAGAAACTTGGCAAGAGCCTGTCGAGAGGCAGTCCAGAGCAGTTCTCGAAACACTTGCTGGTGTCTTCTCAGCCGCCTGGCAGCCCAGACCTTTTTCAGAAGCACAGGGCTAGCATGGGAAGTATGTGTGGGAGTCCAGAGCCCAAACAGATTCTATCAGGGACACCGGAGCACCTACAGAAGGGACGCGTCATATCTGGGAGCCCAGAGTTGTCGAGGCATCAGCACAGCAAGTTCGGCAGCCCCGGCCGAGAGGTGGCACAGAAGAGGCCGGGCGTGGAGGAGATGTCCCCTCATCACCGGAGCATCTATAGCGGTATGAACGGTGGGTCCGACTGGAGCCTGCTCTAGCACCCACAGAGAGATATGGAGTGCCATTTGAATGCACACGCAGAGGGGATGGTCATTCTTCATTCTGGAGCACGCAAAGCCCCAATTCCCAGCCAGGCACTAAACCATCCCATTCAGCCAGCCATGATCTGCATTTAGTCTAGTTTTACTTTGCTCAGTTCAGGAAAGGCAATGGCCAGATAGAACGGGGGCTTTAGTGTCTGGCTAGAGCAGAACATCTCATCTCTGGTAAAGGTCGGTGGTGTCCAGTCTTGGTCCTCTCGGGCCATGATTTTAACAGGCTTTAGCTACCTCCTATCAATCAGCCTCTGTACCTGTGCCTCCGAAGCCATTTTTTATGCTCTGGAACCCAGCTGAGGGAACACTGTAATCAATCAATCAAAGACCAAAATACTCAGAGGCCCAACAAAAGCCAGAAGACACTGCTGCCCAGCAGGACCAGGAGTGGACACCATTGTACTTGCCATATGCACGCAGGTGAGTGGAGTGGCATAGTGTATGAGTCAGCAGCACTTGAGAAGGAGCAGTGTTGAGGAAAGGCCCATTGTTTTTATGTTACCATGAGTACATCTATCTTTTTAAATTTTATTTTATCAACTATAAAGTATTTTAGTTTCAATTTGCTTTAATTCTACTTTCTTGCATCCAGATTCGAATTGCAATTCTGCATCCTGTTTGCAATCTTAATTCAAATTCAGGATTTGAATTGCGATTTTAAATGCATTCTCAATTAAATTCTGAATGGTGCCCACCATGGTGCTTAAGCTGAATGCTGCAACCCACAAATGCTCTTGAATTACACACACACACACACACACACACACGTACATCTTACTCGCCCAGAATACAGTTTTTCATCTCCGACAGTAAGTTTTATACAGCTACATGCACCCAGCGGAAGGCTCATAAACACCACATATTCTTACACACACACACACACACTCACACACACACACACAACATGCTGCTGGTACAGATCTCAGCTGGCTCTCGTCACTCTTGTTCATTTTTGTAGCATCAACTTGGTGATGTTGCTTGTAGATTCTGTTGGATTTTTTTTCGAGTTCTGAAAATTCAAAATTTGTATGCAGTATGTGAACAGTGAAGTCTGTTTTACAGAAAAAAATATGCACTTGGCAGGTATTTTTATATACCTGTTATTCAAAACATAAATTTGATCATTTCATGCAGTCCTTGAGAATCCAACCCATGGTGTTGGTGCCGTTAGTAGCTATCCATCCACCTATTTTAAAGCGCATTTTGGCATATCGCATAAAAAAACGCTGGAGGGAAATGCCAAGATGTGCATAAATTCTAAAAATGCAAATAAAAAATGTATGCACTTAATCATTTTTTTATGCGATTCGAAAACATGCGCATAACCTACGATGGCAACAATTTTACAGAATAAATTCCTTGATGGGCATCAAAAAAGACATGCGATGAGACGGCATAACTGGACCAACCAGCAGATCGATCTCGTTGCACAGCTTCTAAAATGCTGTTTTGATCATTCTGTAATGCTTGAGTAAAGTCTGTTGTTAAAGTGGTTTGGTATAATTCCATCCCAGAAACGCCTCACACGATTGCATTCACAAACACCAGGCATCTGAATGCAAGTTAACATGACAGCATTTATTTAATTTGCGCACTCTGAGCCATAAGTAATATGAAAATTATTATATACAGTGGCTTAGTCATATTTATCAGAAATTGACTATTTTGTTCTCTTCGGCTCGCTGGATGGAAACAGTGCTTTATTCGCAAATGTTTTATGCGATATTCCAAATTTGTGCACAAGTTAAATTCGTAACTTTGGATAGAAACATACCTAGTGTCTTGCTTTTCTGTTTGAGCTACCTTATGCTATTTGAAGTTATTGCATCCCATTAGAATTACACTTTACTACATTACTGAGATACAAAGAAAAAATGTTGTGAATCCTCATGGTGTGAATTATAAATTTAATACGAATTTGCATTAAATAGATAGTTGATAGCTTTGTGAGCAGATGCTGATATATCACAAAAGCTGCAGTGTACATTATTGGAGGACAAACCATGTGAATGTGTGCAGAATAAAAGAGGGGAATATCAAACTCTCCTCCTGATGTGTAGCATTCTCTCCAACTATATTCTGCTAATGATTTCTTGGAGGAGAAGTGCTGAGCTGTGCAGCTTGCCAAGGCCATGGGACACTACCTGAAGCTGTTTGCTGTTTACCTTGCACTGCATTTAATAGGAAAATAACAGCTGCTAAATTAACACCTGAGTTCACTGACCTAAATGGATGCTCTGAGGATCTCAAACTAGAAACAGCACTGCTATTCTCACGAAGGATGGTTCGGAATGTGACATTTTGATTTATAGATTGTACAAAAGCTTGGCAATAGAATTATTTAAGTATCCTGCCTGGCAGATGGATGGTTGATTTATTTTTAGAAGCTACATTTACCTTATTTCCTGTGGTTTGTTTCCACTCTGAGCGCACAAAGGCCTTGTATACAAGCTTGGTACCAGACAGCCTGTACTGAGATCCATCCTGCTGCTGATTTACCTCTTTTGACACCACCAGCTAACAGAGAGAGAATAAGCTATTGTATTATCTCTCTTTCTCTTTCTCTTTTCTTGTGCTCTTTGGTTATTTCTTCAGACCAAAACTCTCTTTTCCTAATAATGCAGATCCAATTAAATTTTTCCACTGATGCTCTGGGTTGGTAACCTGGCCCTAGCCAGATGAATTTCGCTCCGCCTAGCTTCACTCATCCATCTGGAACCGATCCATTGAAATGGCGTTTCAGAAGGCTGGGCCTTATCAAAAATCCTTGCATATGATTGGATAAGCCACTTGTCTGTCATCTTTATCGACGTGCTATTTCAACCACTCACACCGAAGCCAACCCGTGACGCTGAAGAATCCGGTCGGGAGAAGGCACTGATCTATATATAACATCGTTTCCACCAACAAAAGCCTTAAGAGCCGTTCTCTGATGTTCTTTTAATGAAACAATATTAGGTAGATTGGACAACACGGATGAAATAGCAGCATCAATGTTAACGCTTGTTTCCTCGATGCGAGCCGCCATTGTTGTCTGAATCAAAACAGTCTCACGGTCGCTTCTCCACTACGTCACATCTATGAAACTCCCGCCCTGCGTCCTGATTGGCTAAACCATAAAGTTGGTTGGGGAAATCACTCTCAATGGAAGAGGTTCCAGATGGATGTGAGTGAAGCTAGGCGGAGCGAAATTCATCTGGCTAGGGCCAGGTTACTGGGTTGGTGCATATCCTCAGTTTTGCTTACTGGTCCAGATCCTTTAGAACTTGCATTTCAGTAGAGATCCCCAGTGTGTCTAATTAGTCCTAAATACACATTTAAAAAAAGTATTTGGTTAATGAATAAAAAAAATAAAATAATTGACACTCTTCATGGAGCTGTGTTCTTTACCAAAACCACATGCTCACATTGTGAGCAGGGAATTACAGTTTATCCCTGTTGGCCGTGGCCAGTCAGCCTGGATTATCCCTTAAGAAGGTTTTGACGGTCAGATTTCTCTTTTTCTCCCCCTTGCTGGGGTGCGTCCTGCAGTCAACAGTAACTCTGATGTTTTTGGCTTTGACTGAACCAGCCTCTCTAGTTGACATGAGGTGGTCCGTATCTACATTCAGAGAGGTTCTGGTGTAGGCCACTTGTTGGCATCATGATATTCAGTGAATTACACAACAAATCTAATTTAAAATAGGTTTGTGAATGTTTAAAAAGCATATTTTATTTCTCCTGGTGCAGTTCAAACCCAGTGCAGCATAAAAAGCTGCCATTCTGTTTTCAGATTTATGAAGGAAAGGAAACTCTTTTCATGTATATTCAAAGTCTGGTTTGTCATTCTGTCAAGAGTTGGGATAAAAGCAGAAATGAAACAATGTTATCTCCCTTTGGTTAATTTCTAATGATTTTTTGATTACTAGACATATTAAATTGGTATCAGTAACATAACAGCTGCAAGCATTCTGATTTAAGAGTTTAAAAAGAAACTTTAGGTGTTCTGTGAAGGACTAAGTTATTTGCTTTTAAATGCCTAAAAATTGAAAACTTAGAACTTCAAGCAAAGTATTCAGGTTTTAACACTTGCAGCAGCAGCACTTTGATAGTTGCTTGACAAATAATAAAATCTCATAAGAACCATAATTGCCTTTTTATTTATAAACTTACAGAAGTTACTTTAATTTCAGAGAAAGTTACAAACAAGGTTCATGCATAGTGGTCACTACAGTGGACAGCTATTAAAAAAGCATTTTCTTGAATTTGCAAGGGTTTTGATGGCAAAGTTGCACATCAATCTCTTCAGTGGACCCTGATGCATCATCCTATACATTGCAACCAAGTTGCAAGCCGTTGTGTTTCGGGTTTTCCCCCCTCCAAACCAAGATGGCCAATGGTCAGTCAGACATGCCAAGTTGCTCCGGAATATCCACCCATTCCTTCTATAGGAGACTCTTGTAGGTAAAAAAAAATATTGCAGCATCAAGCAATATCTAATGAGTCATATGACAGTAAAATTTTCCAAGTTTTGATTTTAGATTGGGAGAAAAATCTGATTAATAATCTGTCCACTATAGTGGACCTCATGCATCAATGGCTATATTTCAGCTACAATTCATACTTATACTGTGAATATTGTTTTTGAAAATACTTAATCTGCAGTGACGTTTTTTTTACTGTAAATAAATGTATTTGTATTATTAGAATGTTAATTTCCTTGACATCGAAAAAAGTTATGTGATTACATAATTTATGTGACTTATGTATTCATTTCATCAAAAAGTAATCTAATTATGTAATGCATTACTTGTTAGATCAAAAAGTTATCTGTTTACGCAATGAATGTTGCTTGTAATGCATTTATTTACTCGTAACATCAAAAAGTAATCTGATTACGTAATGCATGTTACTTGTAATGCATTACTTTACTTGTTAGTAGGGGTGTGACGAGATCTCGTGCCACGAGATCTCGCGAGACTAAATATGACGAGATTTCTCGTCGAGTGAAAAAGCTGTCTCGCGATATCCCCATTAATATTCCACCGCTACACTCACATTCGCCTAAACTATCGTTTTGTTGTTTTTATAAAAAAATAAAAACCATTATAAACTAATGCAAAAGTCTGCTCTGCTCATCCAGCGCGAGTTGCCGTTGCAATCAGTGCAGCACGAATCACAGTTCACTGATCGCGTGACGATGGCGGAGGATTCGTTGCGCAACAGACTAAACGTCTGGTAAATGTCTTATCATTTAGAATGCGCGCTCAGCACCGCTGCTCCCTATACGCGCGGTCACGAATTTGTAAGTGAAAGTAAAACACAAGCTCCCTGATGTGCATTGCGCACAAATTAGGCTGCATACATAAAATAATCCGTCTCCCAATACCCATCTCTGGACTGTTTATTTGCGGCTCTGGTCTCTGTTGGCACTGCGAATATTGAGAGAGCACTGTAACGTACAAAGGACAACAGACAAGGGAGGCTCCGTTTCTGAACTTATAATCGGAATGCAAGAACAACTGTAGAGACAAACAGCCTCGTTTCTCTCGGCCTTTTCCGAACTCACCGCATTAACCCTATAACTGCCGGTGCAAAATAAAACCGCAATTTCACAACAATTATAAAGAGTCTGTGTGCTAACTTTGATTATGGTTGCACTCGCACTTATTGTTTGCACTTAATAAGACTAAGAGAAAACAGTTATTTATTTTTGTTATTTATACGGTTTTTATTTCTCTGTTAAATGTGTGTTAAAAGGAGTTCAGTTAGGAGGTCACACACAGCCTCAATCAGAAGTTCTGAAAGCTCTTAAATGTACAGTAAGGTCTGAAGAGACTAATGTGAAATTATACAGGAGAAAAGCCAGTCAATAAAAACCTTTTACAGTGCTTGAATATTGTTTTCTTTCAATGCATTTGATAATTCATACTCATAAAGTAGACCTGAAATGACATGCATTAGAAGATTATTAGTTAAAACATTGAAAAATGCACCTGCATACTATTTTTCCAGCCATGAATTTTGTCATTGAGGATTTCTGAAAAATTGTGCAAAAATCTCGTCTCGTCTCGTTCTCGTGAACCCAATCTCGTGTCTAGTCTCGTCTCGTGAGATAAGCGTCTCGTCACACCCCTACTTGTTAGATCAAAAAGTAATCTGATTTCGTAATGTACTATATTGTAATGCTTTTCTTTACTCGTAACACCAAAAAGTAATCTGATTACGTAATGCACATTACTTGTAATTAATTACTTTACTTGTTAGATCAAAAAGTAGTCTGATTAGGTAATACATGTTACTTGTAATACATTACTTTACTCGTAACATTAAAACAAATCTGATTATGTAATGCACGTTACTTGTGACACATTACTTTACTTGTAACATCAAAAAAGTAATCTGAATGCGTTATGCCTGCCCCAACACTGCTAATTTCAGATGAGATTGAAAAATACGTATCGCTAGGTTTTCTCAGAAGAGGCCTATGCTAGAAATGTGTCTATCTTGAACATAATCAGAATTATCAGCTAATAAAGGTAAATTGACATACACTGGTACACTGGAGGGAGCATCTGTGTGGTTTCCACTGTTGTACCTTGACAGGCTGTAGAAATTTCTGATGGAATCACGTCCTCATGTTCTGATATCAAAGATACACGAAGTGCAACTTGTATGAAGTTCAATTGCATTTGCAATATTTCGAATTTATATTTTTTGTATATATTTTATAGTTTTCACATGATTTGATATAATTGTATTGATTAGTTTGTTAAATACACATACTTTATCTTATCATTTTAACTTGATTATTGTATTATGTTTAATATAGTATCTCTTCAGTTTAAAACCATAAATGCATGCTGTCCACTCAAGTGGACACCTGAAAATCTCTTTGGAAAATTTGGAAAAAAATAAAAATAAAAATAAAATATTGTTTTTCATGCCCTAAGAGCAATAAAAACACATAGGAAAAAAAATCCTGACTGAGGTTATCATAATTCATGCATGAAAGGGTTAGGCACAGTTCATCCAAAAATGAAAGTCTGTCATAATTTACTGTACTCACCGTCATGGCGTTCCGAACATTTAATTACTTTCCAAAAAGTCCAAAATGCACATTGGACCCTAATAAGTTTTTTTGAATGTAGATTTTTTATTTGTTTTCCACTGAAAAAAGAAAGTCATAAAGGTTTGGAATGACATGAATAAATGATGACAGAATTTTCATTTTTGGGTGAACTATCTTTTAAAGGGATAGTTCACTTTGAAATTTATTTTTGATATGTTTTAGCTTACCTCAAGGGCATCCAAGATGTAGGTGTCTTTGTGTCCACAGTATTTTCTATTTTGATATTTTTAGGTCAAACCGTTCTTGTCTGTCAGTCATATAATGCAGGTCTATGGTAACTTCCTCAAAGAGCATGCACAGAGAAGTCCAAATTAAACATGATTTAATGACTCGTAAATGTAAGTACACATTGATGGGAAAAGTGCCAGAAGTGATCTCTCACGCGTGTACAGTACGTCACTCATACAATTTTTTTTATTTTTATTTTTTTTATTATTGTTTTCTTTTACGACAGTTTAAACATCCCGGATAAGCGCAAATTAGTACCTTTTTAATAAGCCGTCTTACCTACAATCTCTGTTCTGTGTAAACAATGAGTGACGTATTTACGCGCGAGAGATCACTTCCGGCGCTTTCCGGAAAAGACCTCAGATCACTTGGACGTGGCTGTGTTTACAAGAGGTAAAAACGATATAAATACTGTTCGTTTTCTCACACAAACTGCTCGTTTTGTGTCTTAGGCCATCAATGTGTACTTAGATTTACGAGTCATTAAATCATGTGTAATTTGGACTTCTCTGTGCATGCTCTTTGAGGAAGTTACCATAGACCTGCATTATATGACTGACAGACAAGAACGGTTTGACCTAAAAATATCAAAATAGAAAATACTGTGGAAACAAAGACACCTACATCTTGGATGCCCTTGAGGTAAGCTAAAACATACCAAAAATTTATTTCAAAGTGAACTATCTTTTAAGTTTGTTTTCTGAGCACTTTCTACTCCGCTTGCTTCATTTCTACATAATTTGTTGAGCCACCACAGTGAAGTACATTTTAAAACGGCCCGACCCGGTGATCTCTCCAACATAGGACACTGCATTTGACCTTGATTGACCTCTCCCGAGCTCTACAACCTGTAGTTATCCTATAAATCTGCTTCATTTGGGGTTTCCGCCCAAGTGTTCCCCAGGGCCCGATGTTGAGAAATCATACTGTCCATCAATCAGACCGTCCGTTGATGCTATGTGTAAATAATGAATAATGCTGTAGCTCAGCTGCATTTGCATTTGCAATGTGACACAGAACAAGCACGCTTCACGCTTTGTGGGCTTTCGTCGTAGTTCCAGGTTGATGTGGTGGTACAAGGCTTTGGCTCTTGGCAGGAATTTAATTTGCAATCTGAGGAATACATTTCTAATTGCTTAGGTTGAATTTAATTTCTTTTCCTTTCATTTCTCAAGAGATAAAGGACCCTGGCGATCGCGGCTGGCATCAGACTGTTTTTTGCTCTCTTGCTGGGGAGCCAGAGGTTGTATAACAGTTAGGAAACAGTTCTCAGAAGCCTGGTACTAAATTAAATCTACTCAGCTCTTTGTGACCTGGCCAATGACTGATCTTGAATGCTCAGCCATAATTAATGACTGTCTGCTTGTTTTATAGTTTAATGAAAAATTCTAATCCCGCTAAGCTGCGTCCTAAACAGACAGCAATTTAGCCCCCCTGTGATCACCGTGTGCGGTTGCTAATTCCATAATCTATTCGTTGTCATAATCTATTCTTTGGCACGCAGTAACTCCTATGTACTGTATGCTGTGTATAAAATTAATCTGATGAGACGAGTTCTCGGGGTAAATAGTTGAACACACTTGTAGAAATGGAGAGCTACAGAGTTTATCGATCCCTCATTAGTGCACGAGTGAGCAATTGATTCAGGCTTTCTGCTACTGCAACGCGGGGAAAAAACATCGCATTTAAGATAAACGGCTTACATTGTAGAACAAGTGCAAGGTTTAAAAATTATATCTGTCAAAGTAAGTCACTCAAAATAACTGCATTTACTGCACGGTATAGGTCAGTCCATGTCAAATCAGGTCACATTTAGACATACTTCCATGTCAAGTCAACACTGAATGAGTCCTTTTAAAATTAGCAAAATATTGTACCATACCAGACAAAAAATTGTAAAAGCTGATATTTTGATCATGCTAGGGACTTTTTTTTGTTCAGGATAGGGAATTTTTTTTCAAAAAGTCAATCAAAGTTAATAGTTTAAGATAATTTATTAGTATCTTGGGTCTTTTTTAGTGCCCCAATATTACCCATGTCTAGAATTTTTTAACTCTTTTCCAAAATAAGTGGTCATTTTTTGTTATATTTTTACATCAAGGAGTCTCTGATCCATTTGGACTTTAAGGGAACCCGCTGTATTTTGGCCTGGAAATAATGAATACTTCAAGGGGGCTAAAAATATGAAAATTTTACAATCGGCAAGAAACAATTTACAGACCTTATTTTTAGGCTATCAATAGCAAATAAGCAAGCTATGATCAAAATTGGGTCAAAATCAGCTTTAGCGACTGTCTGATCTAATATGAAATCTGACCCTATATTCACAGTATCATTTGTTATCCACATGCAAACTCAAACAGTCGAGCTTGACGCTAACAATGCTAAGTTCATGGGGTTTGAATTGTACTGTATAAACTGTTAAAATACCTTACCTTGAATTAAAGTAACTCGCTTTGGATAAAAGTGTCTGCCAAATGTATAATTGAAACTGAAATGAGCGCTGAACTTCTCCTTTTTTTAAAAACAATGCACAGAACAATACATACTGCATTTGTTACCTCCTACAGTTTAAATACCTTCTCGGTTTCAAATAGTTTGGTATTTGCTGCTAGATTAATCATTTTGACAATATATTCCTTTTTTTTGCATCAGTAGAGTATTGTTCACTTCCACAATGTCCTTCAGACAGGCTGCTAAAGCAACCTTTTTGTCCATTTCCCTGAGATTTATCTTACTTATGCATTCATCTTGAGATCTGAAAGAAAAATGTAAATGAGTATTAAACTCAATGCCACCTTACATAGCATGTGTAGTTACCATTTACATATGTTGTGCTATCCTAACAGAGGCTCGTAAAAAAATTAAGACTGTATAAGACAGTCAGTGTCTTTGTTCAGGACACTTTGTCAGCTTCAATTCTTAGCTAAAACATATCTTACAACAATAGTTTAATTAATCTCTTTGAAAATTATATACATTACTCATCTCAAATTATAGCCCTTGATTCTCTGGAAGATCTTCAAGTTTTCCTACAAAAGCCTTGTGTTCCTAAAGGATGCCAGTGCCATCTCTACCAATACTAGCCTCTGTGCTGCCCGGTAACATGGAGGGATTATGTAAGATATTAGGAATTCATGCTGAGAGGGCCACAGTCAGCCCGCTTTCTACCTAGAACCCCTGTTTATGCTGGCTCAAGGTGTAAGTGAGAAACTACCTCAGAAAGAGGGAACATGAGGGCTTGCAGTGGTCAGGGTCCCTGCAGAGCATTTACCCAATCTACAGATCTCTTTCATGGGCTCATAGCCACATTAACCTAGCATTATGTGCTCTAAAGAAGTAGAAGAAAAATACACGCAGACAGGGAGAGGTTTACTTTCATTGGAAATGCTGCGGAAATAGGATAGCATTCTAGGAGAAATCAATATCAGGTTAATGGGAAGGTCTTTATGATAGTCTGTTGACCTTTGGGAGTGACATTAGAGTGTACTTGTGGCTGGTGTTTGTGTGTAGGTGTGAATTAGTAGTTCAAGTCACTGCAAGTGTAGGTATGTAAGTTCAAAGAGATCACCCAAAAATAGCATTCTAAAAGCAAGTATAATAGAAATAAGTGGAATCCAAAACAACAATGGACCCCATTGACTTTCAATATGGGGAATGAATGAATGAATGAATGAATATTATTATATATTGAAAAAGTATATATAAATTATAAAATAAAAAAATATTTATTCATTTTGTTCTTCAATTTATGCAATATAATTTACTTCGTTTACTTCGTTCGTAAGTTATAATATAACTTATCTTGGTTTTAGAATGCTTTGATAGTTTTACTGGAATTTTTGTACATTTTTTTGTAATGGTGGTGAGCATATTTACACATTTAATGCATTTAAGCAGTTCAAAAGTTTGGGTTAGTAAAAGTTCTTTTTTTATGTTTTTGAATAAAAACATAAAATTAAAAATGAATATGATGTTCTTTTGAACTTTATATTTATCAAAGAATCGAGGAAAAAAAATACATCACAGTTTCCACAATAATACAGCACAACTGTTATAAACATTGATGATAATAAGAGATGTTTCTTGAGCACCAAATCAGTATGTTAGAGTAATTTCTGAAGGATCATGTGACACTAAGGACTGGCGTGATGGATACTGAAAATAGAGATAGAAAAATATCTCTAGAAATAGAAATAGTTATTTTAAATTGTAAGAATATTTTACAATATTACTGTTTTTACTGCATTTTGATCAAATAAATTATGGTGAGCATAAGAAATTTCAAAAATATATTCAAAATCTTATCGACCTTAAACGTTTGAACGGTAATGTACATACATTTTTATTAGTCCAGGCAGTCTTTGGGAACTGAACCCATGATTTTGCTGTTGCTATATAAAAGAAATGCTCAGCAAGGGACGGACAGGATGATATAAAATAAACATTAGTAGTAATGTATTAGCAAGCTGGGACAGACTTACTGTCAACTCGAAACTGCATGATATATGATGACCTGCTAATGGATACAACCTTTTCAATTTTTAGTGTTAGCATGAATACTCTAGGTAGGTACAAGGCAATGAAGTCTAAAACACCATGGAGAAAGCTATTTGTTAACATTTATGTCAATGGCCAGCTACATGCTGAATATACACTTTGTTTGTCACTGTATTAGCTCCGTTCCACTTTACTCTCATTATATCTCATGGCTCTCGTCTCACACTGCTCAGGATGAGCACAATAGCTCGGTCAGGCAAGAGGCAAATGCTCAACTTTACAAATCTCCACCTTCTCACAGTCACACACTCAAAGCTAAGTGAAGCGCAGCAACACATTCAATTTTAATATGTCACACATATCTCCAGCAGCACTAGGTCATTCCTCAGCCTGGCTCTGGGCTTAAGCCCAGGTACGCCTGTGCATTAATGCGGCGCTGATAGCAACTATTCAGAACTGTGACATGAAATATGGCAGAGATGGCAAAATGTAAGCTCTTCCAAGAAAACATCTACTCTAATATGTAATATTTGTGATTTATATTAAAAAAAATGTATTCTGTACGAATACTTTAGAATATCTGTCACTAAAGAAAGATTCTTTTTGGAGTCCAAAAACTACAGTAGTTTAGCCATTCAGGGGTGCGTTTCCCGTACAACTACGTAACTCGATGCTTTACTACCATAGTACGATGCATCGTTGATGAAATCAACTAGCTAGTCACAACTGTTTCCCGAAACCATATTGTCGCAAAGTGGTCGTTCAACCACGTTGGTTTACGACGTCATGCACGTGGTGGAGTATAACTTATTTTAATGAAACTGTTTGAGATCGAATTAATGCTAGATGTTTTGATATAAATTACAGACATAGCATCTGAGGAATATTTCAAATTTCATTTTCTCAGTTATTTCGCTTTATTTCCAGATTCAATCATAGGCTCGTTCTTACATAGTAGAGCACGTTCGCACATGCGCAGTCTTCAAAAACGGTGCTTTAAATCTCTTGACAAACTCAAAGACGTAAATGACATTTGTATGTATTCTAAATAAGACACAGGTTGTACTGAATGTCAGCTTGCTTATTTTGCTCAAGATAAGGATTTATTAAGTCCACATGTCATGCAATCTAGAAACTATGCTTCTAACCACAGCACGAGAGCTGGTTTTGGGAAACATCGACTCGTTGAACTATGCTAATAACGACGGAACTTGCGACCATAGTTGGCTAACGATGCTTTCGGGAAACGCACCACTTTAGTTGACCAGCATAAACCTACCTGAAGTAATAATACAAACTTACAAACATTAGCATTCGTAGCAGCTAGGTTTGTTAGTAAAACAAGTCAAACACTGTCAATGTGGGAAATATATTGACTTTATCACGGATATCTAGCATGAGTTTTAGTATTCACGTTTATGTTTTATTGCCGACTGGAGGTTTTGTGTACTGTGGTATGGGCAAGAACAGACTGCTGTGCTATATAAGTGAAAAGTGAGAGATGGATTGAGACAGAAGCAGGGAGAGAGGTGAAACTCTTTTTCATGGTGAAAGCGCTGCACTTTTGCTCTTGGCTCGTACAGCCGGGTCACATTTCTAAGCATAGGCAGAAAAAGACTGTGGGACGCTCATGGGCAGCTTCAGAAAGCAGCATGCTGCTTATGCTTTCAATGGTGAAAGAACACCAACTTTAACCTCTTGAAGCTATTACATATTTTTTTCCTTTGGGCTGACTGTGTAAATGCAGGACGTGTGCAACTTGACGTTCAACAACTGAATCACAGAATAGATCGACACAATGACAAGAACAACTTTGAGATACAGTACAAGACCTAAAGTGATAGTTCATAAAATAAAAAAAATAAAAAAAGTGTCTTCATTTACTCACCCTCATATCATTCCAAACCTTTATGACTTACTTTCTTCTGTTGAACACAAAATATATATTTTTTTTTAAAGAAAAAAAGAAAAAGAAAGAATGTCTCTGTGATTTTTTTGCTGTACATACAATGAAAGTCAATAGGGTCCAATGTTGTTTGTGAGTAAATGATGACAACTTTGCAGCAATAATGCTACTTTGTGGTTTCAGTGTAATAAAAGACTATACTAAAGTCTTTCATTCTTATTTAAGGTCTCTGCACAGTGCACTCAATGTGATGCAAGGCAGCAGTTCATTTCAGCTTGTGAGTCAGATTACGCAACCATCCTGAGTTATGTGTGCAAATAAATTAGTATACTGTATTTTTCTTTTTTCTTCTCCTATCATAATGCAGTGTGGCAATGCTACGCTTTGTTTCCAATCTTTATAAGAAACACTCAGATTAAATCAATCACTATGATTCAACTACTTTTTTGAGCGGACAGCTATTTACACAAGTGCACACACATGCGGGTAACTGTAAAAGAAGCAATGGAAGCTGGAAGAGACCGGTTTTCACAGAAACACACAGAGGCAGAGTAAGGAGACAGCCCCTTGCTTTCCATCTCTCCATCCACACACAGACAATAAAAGAGCCTTTAGACAAAATTAAATTGGCCAACAGAGCCAGGTAATTGGTAAGGCCATTAAAATTAATGAAATTTATATGCAGATGAGAGAGGTAATACTCAGGGAGGAACCTCAAACCATGCAGTGCTCTCTGTGGGAGGAGGGCAGTGTGTGCAGGCAGCTAACTGTGGGTATTTATGGACTCCCTTCAGCGTAAACAGTGCGTTATTGCGCGCTTTATAAATCATCTGAATGCATGACCTGACATGCATTTTGAAATTCATAATGTGCTGACGGAGTTTGGAAAATACAGCCACACTAAATGACCCCTTTTTCAATTTATGCTCATAAATATTTCATCATATCAGGGAATTACAATCTTCAGAACCAGAGGAAGAGATGGATGGATGGAGATATACATACAAAACAGCCCTGTGTGAGAAGTGTTGAAGGGTTATTTGGACTCTATTTCAAAACCTTGTGAGGTGACGACTTGTGCCTCATTATTAGGCATCATTAGTGGAATCCCAGAATGCACTGTGACAAGTCAGTGAGGAAAAAAGATGGCTGACGATTCAAGAGAAATTGAATATAAACATACTGTATATATATTTTATTCAATTCTTAGAAATGTAGATTCAAATAGTTTAGTTTAATTATTGTACCCAATATTGTTATGTATTTTTATGCTTTTTAGAGTATTATGTCATTATTTTAGCAACAAGTTAATGTCCAGGGATGGGCATAAATACATGGAAATGTATTTAAAATACAAATACAAAAACTGTGTGGAAAAATGTATTTATATACAAATACAAAATACTGTGTGGAAAAATTTATTTAAATACAAATACAGTATTTTGTATTTTGAAAATACACAAAATACATGTGAAATTGGCGATTCAGTGCAGGTATCCCTATTAGGCTGAAATCTATCTGGGCCTATTCTGAATGCCAAAAAGCATTTAGATCTGTGCAAATGCTTAGAAACTTTAGTTTCATTTTATATACCTCTTACCTCCCCCTGCCCTGTAGGAAATACAAAACTACAAACAACTAATTTGAAACATCTTTTATTATGTTGTATCACCATCATTACTTCAAACTCAGTAACAAGAACTCAATAACACAAAGTCAATTCAATTTTAAATAACTGATGGTGTACTCCTCCAGGTGGTGTACCTGTGTGTTTCAGACATCCATCTATTCGATACCCGGCCTTTAGCACCACCAGCTTTTCAAAAAGATTGGGTTTAAGGCGTCATCTGTGGCCTATTGATTAAACCCGCAAATGAAAACGTACTTGGTTACTAACTAACGTAACCTCGGTTCCCTGAGAGTAGGGAACGAGTATTGCATAGCTAATATGCAGTGGGAAAGTGTCCAGCTCGCCCATTGGCTGTGCTGCGGCAACTGCACATCCTATGGCGAAGCACCTCTGACATGCGAACCAATCATGTGACTTGGCGTCAGAGCCCGCCAGAATGGGCGGGGCTTATGCTATAAAAGCCCATTATTTCGCCATAACATCAGGTTTAAATCGACTGAAGCGACAAACTCTGACAGATTGCGATAGTGCGGCAGGCTACGGAATACTTGTTCCCCACTCTCAGGGAACTGAGGTTACGTTAATAAGCGAGTACGTTCCCTTTTGAGAATGATCACTTCGTATTGCATAGCTAATACGCAGTGGGGACACAATGTAACACGCCGCACCATTAGCAACTGGCTCCAACCAACTGGAGCCTAGGGAAGCATCCCGAGGCTCACAGAAACAAGCCATAATAAACCCTCACAAGGACAAGGACTGGACACAAGTCGGGTCCCATGATAAGAGGGTCTGGAATGCCTGAACTAGGCTCGTTCTTATAACATAGTTCTAGGACAACTTGTGCTTATGGACAGTAATCATGTTAGACTGATAAGACCGGACACCGCCGGGTCTAATTATCATATTGAGATGACTTGAGTCTGCAGGCAAGGAACCTCCATGTTATAGAACCTAACAAATGTCCTCGGCGAGGACCACCCGGCCACCACACATGTCTTGAATTGGCACACCACTGGACCAGGCCCACGAAGAGGCCATGCCTCTTTTAGAGTGGGTTCTAGCACCTATGGGACAAACCTGGCCCACCGAGTCGTATGCCAAAGAGATGGCGTCTACTATCCATCTGGACAGTCTCTGCTTAGTGATCGGTAACCCCTTGGTGCGACCGCCGAAGCATATAAAGAGCTGTTCTGAATGCCTAAACGGTGCAGAACGCTCCAGGTAGATTTTTAGAGCTCTGACAGGACAGAGCAAATTAGCCTCCCCATCGTTCTCCGAGGGTGGAAGTGCTGACAATGTAAAAACCTGTGCCCTGAACGGAGTTGAGAGCACCCTGGGTACGTAACCATGCTTTGGCTTGAGTGTGACCCTGGAGTCACCAACCCCAAATTCCAAGCAGGAAGGGCTGACAGAGAGACATGCCGAAATG
This sequence comes from Rhinichthys klamathensis goyatoka, assembly GCF_029890125.1. Taxonomy (NCBI): domain Eukaryota; kingdom Metazoa; phylum Chordata; class Actinopteri; order Cypriniformes; family Leuciscidae; genus Rhinichthys; species Rhinichthys klamathensis. Next base: position 742,807 of record NW_026606962.1, read on the forward strand.
TGCAAAACCCCTCTAAAACCAGTTCAGACATGCCTGACCAGGCTGGGAGACCAGCAAACCACTATTTGGACACTCAGCGTATGTAGTTGGTCATGACTAGTTTTAATTACTGTATCATGACTACTAAGAATTCTGTGAAATGACATGAGTTGGAAGAAGGTTAATTTTCTCTGAGGCAAGAGACTCAGAGAGACTGTTTGTGGTTATTTATAGGGTTGACAGGGTTGTGTGTGGAAGATTCTCACAGAGTCTTCACAGGGAAGACATGATGTCATCCGTATGCTCCATCCAGCAGCACACATCAATCACACAACCTTGAGATTGTTTAGTTACAATAGACACCCATGGTGACAACACAAGGCTTCTTCACACTCATCTACATACCTTTCTAACTCTCAGCATAATCCATATGCACAGGCAAAATGTTTTACATTCTTAAAGAAAAATGAAAATTCTGTCATCTCTTACTCACTCACAATGTTGTTTCAGACCCACATTACTTTCTTTTTTTGTAGAATAAAAACATTTCATGCAATTGATATGAATAATGACTTAATCATTGAAAATAAAATAAAAAATGGTCCATAATATGACTTGTCTTTTGAATAATTTTTGAGTCCGATTTTTTAGTGAATTGCTTGATGCAGTTTTTGATTGATGAGTTAATAATGACAGAATTTTGGGAGAACGGTCTCTTTGCTCAACAGATCAGATTAACTAATACACTTTCAACATTATCCCCACAAAAGCCCAGAGAAGCTAAAATGGCTAGTTTAAAATGGCTTCCACTTGATCCACAAGTCATTGTGAAAAAGAAGCATTTGAAAATTTACAGAGAAAGATGTCATTTTGTGTGATTTTAGACTGTGCAGATGGTCTTTAGGGGATGAAGAGTCACAGGTTTTTGGTTATCTGAGGTGTCATTTTTTAAAGTACAGTATGTGCTTAAGCTCTATTGGGGACACAGTATTTATGGAAAATTTGAATTGCTGCTGTGTTTTGTGATGATCACTGGTGCTTCAGGGAAATTGCTTCTAGAAGCTGGGTCAGTAGAGCAAACTATTCCCCCCCACCTCCCACCAGTGTGTGAGCGTGTATGTGTCAGAAAATGTGTTGTATTTGCCATTTGTAGGGCATTTTTAGACCTTAAAAAGGGTTTAAAACAACTATGAGAAAAGGTTCTCCTCAGGGAAGATGCTCTCTTTTTAGGAGAGTGTGTTCCTGTGTGGTGCAGACACCGACTGTCTTCACTCTAAATTGTTATTATTAGGTAAAGTACATTGAGCCCCCCCCCCCCCCCCAAATTGTGATTTAATCTCTTAACTGACCTGATTTCCTTGATGGCTTCCCATTGTTTCATACTCAGGCACAAACACTGTGCGGAGGGCATCACAATATTAAAAAACAGTCACGCAGATGCGCTTATAAAAATTGTCCTCTTTTTGAAAATTGGTGAGGTCAGCGAGGTCCGGATTTCAGATTTATTTGCAAAAAAGCTCATTAAAGGTTGACCTTGTTGTACAGTAGGGAGTGTAGGGTGACTGGACGATCCCGGCAGAGGTGGGAAGTTGTGGCTCATTGCCATTCATTCCTCGTAAGGGCAGCAGGGAGCACAGTGCGTTTAAGATAGATATCAGATTTTTCTCCCAGAACATCCTGTAAAGTAGGCCAATAGGCTATTCCTCCTCCTCTCATTAGCTTTTCACTTTGAAGTCAATCCACTCCTATTATGTTTTGTTTAAGAGCGTTTAATGCATTAATATTTATGTGCTCCTCAAACCTGATTCTGAACTCCTGACTGTTTCCATTAATAATAATAATAATAATAATAATTCATTACATTTATGTAGCGCTTTTCTCGGCACTCAAAGTGCTTTAATTAGAAGGGGGGAAGAATCTCCTCAACCACCACCAATCTGCAGCATCCACCTGGATGCTGCGACGGCAGCCATATTGCGCCAGAACGCCCACCACACACCAGCTTACTGGTGGAGAGGAGACAGGGTGATGAAGCCAATTAGTATATGAGGATGATAAGGAGGGCATGATGGACAGAGGCCACTGGGCAAATTTGGCCAGGATGCCGGGGTTACACCCCTACTCTTTCGAAAGTTGCTCTTTCCATTGCATCTAACATAAAAATGACTCTTGTTCACAAAGTATTTCCTACTATGGTACAGTATAGGCTATTAACTGAGGACCCCTTTTATAAGCTTAAACTCTACCAAAATGGTCTGTAGAAACATAATAACAGTTAGAATACAAATGAAATATTGCAACTCTTAGATCTGTTAACTGGCAGCCTGTCATGTTGCGTGTTGTCGAGAGGCCTGGGAGAAGTTAGGAAGACTCAGTACAGTGGAATGGTTTTTCCAAAATGCCAGTGGTGGTTTATTTTAGAAGCAGCAGCTCACAAGGTGCAGTCCACATGAAGAACAAAAAAAAACAAAGAAACAAAAAAAAAATACAAAGAAAAACCTTAATGCAACATATACTGGTGCTAAAAACAAAAGAAAAATGCTGTGAGCAGCAAAACTGGCACTAAACAATGCCTAGTGGCACATACACCAAATCAAAAGCATGTCTCACCTCAAATATGTTCAATCAGTTTGCACAGTATACACAGGATGCAGCCTCTCCCAAACCAGATCTAACAATGGTTTAAATACACAACAAGTTTCCCGCCACACTAGTGGGACGAACCATTGTCACGGGGTGGAACCTTTCCCCATAACGCTCACTGAATTCCACAGCAAATCATTGGCACATAAATACAACTAATGTTCATGAACTCATTTCTACCTGCAATAGTCATAATACAAACATGCATAACATACAATGACAAACTCAAACATTGAACACATCACAGCACTCATGTCTCTCTCCATCTTGAAACATGGTTCGTTCTGGCTATGCGCACTACCAGAACCCACCTCCAAAACACTGGCTCATACAGGTAAGATCTAACATGTGCTATAATATGCAAATGATTACAATAAATAAATAAATAAATAATTTAAAACCAACAATGGCTCTCTATTATCATTCAAAACATTTACACGTTGAACATGTCAATCCACGTATACATTGTCAACATACAATACATACTCAACTCTTCCTGCACTCCACAAACAAAGTAAATTCAAAAAAGCACTAGGATGGCACTGTAGTGATGATGTCATTGACCTGGTACATCATCACACAGCCATAAAAAGGAATAATATTCTCTGCAACTCACATTAAATTATTGCCATATCAACATCTCGAAACAGAAACATCAGATCACTTAAATGCACCAACTTTGCTGGAGCTTAAAACACAGATATAGCTGGAGTAACAAGCTTTGTAATGCACTTATTGATGTGTCAACAATCTGAATTTCCACTTCAAACATGTAAAAATACTAGGAATAACTGAATCATGAAGGTTTTTTTTATCAGTTTTGTTGCCCTTAATCCATGACATTTAGCCCTGGGCCCCTTGAATTCAAGTGACGGCCCTCACTATATTGATAAATGTATCCTGAAAGTCACCTTGGGCTATTTTTTGGAATACAGTTTCTCGGCTCGATAATGATACTGCACATAATATGCAGAGTACTGAGTGTATGTTGATCAATTCAGATGTAGTCGTATTGTCTGCTGTCTCCTTGAAATTGCTGTATGGTCTTCACAAAAAAAATTGCCTCCATGATTGGTAATGAATGATGACTATGGTGTGTGTGTGAGAGAGAGAGAGAGTTCTTTGAACAACAGAATAGCGTGTCTGCTCTGAGGACATCAAAGACAGTCGCTTCTCTTTTTGCTTCCGTTTCATCTTTTCTCCATTCAACCAATAACAAACAGGCCAAAGGTCCAGTGGACTGATGTGAAGCATATTGTTCCTGTATGCTTATTGTCACAAGGCTACTTTATCCTTTATCCTTTCTGACACTCTCCGCTCTGCCTCCATTCACTGATCTGAAAGGTTTAGGCTTTTCTTTGTCAGCAGAGAGCATAAGCCTTGAGTCCAACCAATATGACTCTGGAGAGATAATAAAATTATATGGTATGCCACTAGACAATCTCATCTTAAACTTGAAGCGTCTAGCTGTCAAGAAATGCGAGAAAATATATACACGTGGGCCTAAAATATGAGCAAATTATGCGTCCCATACTTCTTTCTAAGAGACTGGGAGATATTGATTTGTGTTTGCTACACTGCCTCTCACGGGAATATTCATTCTGTTCTCATTTTAAACTCAAAGGCCAGACAGCAGTGGACTAGCGCAGATGATAAGAGAGTTAGAGAGATGGCTGATGGGATTGTTTAATGAGAGGCCCAGCAGCTGACCTTGTGAAGGGCAGCAGGGAAGCCTTGTTCTGACTGATTACAGCAGAAATGAGGAGAAAAACAAAAAGAAGAAAGAAAGAAATATAGATAGAAACTGAATCAACGTAATTGGTTGCTTAAGATGACAATACACATCACTGAATCAGCCTAAATTTAACATACAAGTACTGTACATAAGGTAGATGCACACACGTGTAACTGGGCACATGTACAGCCAGTTAAAAGTGAGTATCAATGTCCTGTCTGCATCTCCTGCTGGAGCACACCTGCTCCTCCCATGTTAATGAAGATTCTACCGTAGTGCTGCTCAGACATCGCCAATACATTCCCAGACCAACACTGTTCATTACTGCACTTGCAAGGAGCCATTGTATTGAAATTCCTCTTATTGTGGTGTATTGTACTTTATCTTCTCTACGATTTTCTGCAAGTAATTCAGCACAGACCACTTAGCTGAATTCAATCTTAGTTTTTTAGTTCAGGGGTCTTGTCCACAGTGGACAAAAACAAATAAAAAAGTTGTTGCCTTCAATTTTTAAGTACAATCGACTTGAATGTTTAAGTCAAACCAGTTTCAACTTAAATTATATTAAACAGACTTAAAAAATGAGTTGAATCTTGTATAACATAAAAAAGTTGGAAATTGCTTAACTTATTTTGATTAATGCAATGTAAAAACATATCTTGTCATAACTTATTGATCATATACTTTTTTACAGTGTGCCAAGTATTTAATCAAACCAAAGCTAAAGTTAAGAAGCTTTAAGTTCATCAAAAATATTTTCGATATTAATATATATATATATATATATATATATAAATAAAATACAGTAAATTTTGTACATCAGTTGTCTCTCTGTCCACAAATGGGGACTGACAAAGGTTGAACCTACTGTTGTAGATTTCAGTCTTTCTATTTATGATTGTTATAAACTTTATACTTTACTAAATATATAACTACAATTCTAAAATCTCCACTTGAGAAAGTGTACCATTCAAAATCTAACTGACATGCTCAATTGCATTGGTATTATTATTTTTTTTGCATATTTGCTTACTGAATTCAGATTTTGTGATTTGCGTCACGTGTTGCTTCTCATGTAACTGACAGTAAACAACACATCATAACGGTTTAGTTTAAAGCTGTTCTGATGTGGCATTTAATTTATGCAGATCAAGTGTGCCGCACAAGTCCACAAGGCCATATTTGGACATTGGCGGCTTCATTTCTCTACAATAGAAGAGAGTGAAGGTGCATCGCCCATATTTTTTTACAGTCCATTATTTTTTGCTGTCTTAAATGCACTAGTATTTCCTTCAGGAAATGCAAATACAATTTATATGCAAGCAGCATACCCGGGAATTTTTTTTAAAGTTTATGTTTACATCTTAATGCCTTAATTGAAGAGCAAGGTCACAAACAAGCTAAAAAAGGCAGTTCTGTCAATAAAACAAACTCATTGCTGCCTGAGGAACAGTTTCTACTCCAAACACACCGAACTGAAGTGTGTGCTTATGTGTTTTAAGGACTTTTTCTTTTCTTTAGACCTTTAACAGCTTCAAGCTTCTGTGCTTATTATAGACATAATGTTTTACATTCACAAATAACAATTGTACCATAAAACATCTCTGTTTACTACCAGTATTTGTGTGTCTCTCAGGGTAGGGTGGGTTTATGTGTTTGTAAGTGTACAATTTATTGCAGTCATTTGAAGCACCAGAGGGCAGAGAAAGTTTGAACTAAGGTGTGTTTTTTTATAGATATTGACAAATGCAACATGTACAGAAGAGGGCCAGAGGTTTAAGCACCTTCATTCATCTCATGCGCCGCTGTTCTGCTCCCTTACGCACCATTATAATGTTATTACTTTACACTGATGGAGCCCTGCAAACTATTAGGCTTTAAATAGATCAGGTATTTTCATCAAATGGGAGTTTTTGCCCAGCAGTACTCGGTTTGGGCATGATTTGGGCACATAACAGCATCTTTCTGCAGTAAAATAATTAACTTTCTCAATTTGTTCCCAAATATATACTTGTTTAGGTCCTCTGTAGTTCTCAATGTTCCAGAAACCGATCACACTAAAAATAACTTTTCTTCTATATTTTCATACTAATTCTATAACATTTTATTGAACTGAAAGCTGTATTTTTAAGGCAATGGTAGCTCCTTGATTTGATTATAGTTATTGATTCTCACTGGAGGCTTGGAAATGATTTGATGTTTATGGTTATGGCTACCCAGCAAAGATATATGAAATACACTTTTAAAGCGGGTATACATAACTGGCCTGGAGAAACCTGTTATTTTTCTAAAGAACATTAAAACGAACACGAAACTCTGCTTTCATTTTAAATCACCCCTTAAGCTGAGGACACACTAAACGACTGTAAGGCCGATTATGAATGTAATTTGATACTTATGACTGATCATGCCCAAACTCGCAGGGTCAGAGACAGTTGCGTTCAGTCGGTGTTTAAAATCTGCTGCAGTCGTTGGAAACAGTCTGTCTGTAAGTGTGTTCAGTTCAGTCTTAGAATGTTTCAGCTAGGCGTTAAGTGTGTCCCCGGCATTAGCGGTCAGTGTTCAATGTGATATGGCATTTGGTTAGTTTCAAAAAGGAAAAAAAATACCTCAGGGGCATGTATTCAAGGACACATTCAGCAGGGAAAACCAGTAACATTATTTACATTTCTTTTCATAACTCAAAAACTACGACAGACAGACAGACACAGACAGACAGACATATGTCTCTTGGGATTCACTATTACTGTAATAAGAAAAGTAAATCAATAGAGAAAACCAAATAGCTTTTTGGTTTGACTCTGAAGAAGCTCTTAACCTATTTCTATGTGTGAAGTCTGTATGTGAATATGGAGTTCACAAGGATGCTTAAAGGTTCCTTAAAGCTTTGTGTGTGTGTGTGTGTGTGTGTGTGTGTGTGTGTGTGTGTGTGTGAGAGAGAGAGAGAGAGAGAGAGAGAGAGAGAGAGAGAGAGAGAGCACATGAGGGACAGAGAGAGTCCTTCCACTACAGAAGTGACACTTGACTTAGACAGAAGGTACTTTTCATCAGCAGACACTCAGGGTCACACCTCCTGCTGGTTCAATCACACTGTACGTAACACGGATTAGAGCAGGCTTTTCTCTCTTTCACATTGTTTCTCTTTCTCTCCCCCTATCTTTTTATCCTCTCTCTTTCGTGTGCATGTCTGTTTGAACATTAATATACTTCACCTCTGGGAAGATGAATGTGTATTTAATATTGGTCATTTATATAGTAGAAATGTGAAATTATTTTTGAAATTGAAGCATTCTAGACTGAGAAAAGGCAGAAAATGTATTTTTTACTCATGTGGCTGAAAGACAACAACTCCCAGAATGCACTTGCTTTGCTGCCCTTACGAGGCCACTCCCAAACCACGCCTACCGGTTACAGGCGGCAGAATCTGAAAAATGGAAACAACTAGGCTTGCTTTGATACATCGTGAGTTATTTGATAAATTTCCATCGAAATGCTGCTAAATTGCGTTGTACCGGGATGTACTAGCCTAATGTATATTACACAACTTAGACTTTCACATTAAAAATATGATGCAAAGCAGGACCATGTCAACAGAGTAACGTTAGCTTATAGCTCTGCATATGAACTGTTTTCCTCCAATTGAAATCACTATTTCTCTGAGCTAATACATTATCTAGGCTAATCCATACTCTAGTAACACTAAAGGTTTATAAAAAGAACCACAACCAATGTGAGTTATAACTTTTAATTAAAAAAATAATTAATATTAACACTTTAACACTCAAAGCTCTGCGGATTCAGTGATCTCGTTCAGAAGAAAATGGCATCGCTGAGATTCGCGACAGCAATAGGACTCTATATCTGTTTCCATAGGCGCACAGCGAGAGCACTGACACCGCCAGTCCGCCCCAGCTCGAGTCTGGCCAGGCTCAGGTCTCGCTCCGGCCGCCTCTTGTTCCTCCATCTCCCGCAACTGTTTATAAAAATCCTCAGATGACGCAAAATGACGATTTTTGCGTCATCGGAGGATTTTTTCCAGACTAAAAATGTATTTTTTCTTTCATATCAGGGGGATATGAGGGGGGGGGGGCACGGTAATTCAAAAATACTACTGGTTTTCTACTGATACAAAGCTTAATGCTAAATCCTGAAGTATCCCTTTAAATAGCAGTGTGTTAACAAGACAAAACATGCTATCAAATACTTCCACAACCCCATATATTAATTTGGCTCTATACATTTATGCATCCAGCTAATGCTTTGATGCAAAGTGACTTTAAGCTAAGAGTGGATCGATACCAAACTTTGGCATTGGTAAGATACTAGCCTCAGCATCAATGTTAAATCAATATCTTAGGCAACAAATAAACAGCCTCGGTCAACTGATCAAAGGAAACTAGGGCCGTCAAAGCATTCGATAATTCAGTGTCAATAATGATAGTAATTCATGATTAACCTCATTGTTTTATAGTTAACACATTCAGTTCCTTTTTAAAGAAGGGAAACAAAATAAAGTGTTAATTTGCATGACATGTAACCAGTGTTGTTATTGCTAACTAAGAAAAAACAATTAAAAATGGTATTCATTAATTGAAACAAAGATAAAATAAAATATGAATACTATATGAAAAGCATCCAAATATTAATATGAATAAATACTGTAATTGTATATAAATAACACTAAAATTACACTGCACGTTAGTTGATATTTATGTAAAGACACAGGACAGAGAAATATTTCTTTCTCTGAAAGAAACAGTGCTCACACACTCTATATTTCTCAAAATGCATCAAAACATGAAAATACACAAACTAAACTTGATGCAAATCTGCAATGATAACTTTCGGTTGCACTTTATTATAAGGTGTCCTTGTTCCAGTGTAATTATACATTTAAATACTGAGTAACAATAATTAACAGCATGTAACAAGCACACTGTAAAATAAAGTGTTACCAGATTTTCTACACATTTTGTCTAAAACAAAGCTTTAAAACTCAAAGTTTGACTCAGTTTTGGTCTGATTCATTAACGTTAAGACCATGTGTGTGGGTTAAAACAGTGCTGCTAACCTCATTTGCCACATTGAAACATTGTATTTTCCCTTTTACAATAAATGTCCTGGTGCTGCCCATTTAACCAAACAGAACAAATTAAAATACAAGGTATAACTGAAAATTATGGGTTGTCTCATGCCATCTACACCAAAAAGGCAATGTAAAAAAGTCATTTTGGTTATTACAAGTGAATAATAATTACCATTATATCAGTCAGTGAGTCAGCCCTCTATTTTTCTGAGGAACACAGTGTAGCCTGGAAATCATTATTCATGTATTGTTATTAAAGGAGCTGTTATTTTGCTAATAGCACATTTTAAACATCAATATTAAATGAACCATCTAAAATATATGTTCAATATATCCTTTTCCTCTGCAGCCCTGATATCGGCTGGCTGTTGCAGCAGCTCCTGTAGAAGTGTCAGGCTTTGGGACAGGTAAGGTTCACATCTGTACTGTACAGTTTGCATGTTACTAATGCTCAAAAGAGGATTATCATGGCATATGCTGAAGATTCACATGGTTATATATTTGTGTTTGTGTTTGTGTGTGTGTGTGTTAAAGGGATACTCCACCCAAAAATGAAAATTCTGTCATCATTTACTCACCCTCAAGTTGTTGCAAACCTGTATGAGTTTCTTTCTTCTGCTGAACACAAAGGAAGATATTTTGAAGAACGATTGGAACAAAACGGTTATTTGGCACCATTGACTTCCATAGTAGAAAAAAAAAATACTATGGAAGTCAATGGTGCCAAAGTTCCAATCGTTCTTCCAAATATCTTCCTTTGTGTTCAGCAGAAGAAAGAAACTCATTCAGGTTTGCAACAACTTGAGGGTGAGTAAATGATGACAGAATTTTCATTTTTGGGTGGAGTATCCCTTTAACACTTAAGTTAGTGTAGTATCACTACTGTTTAAAAGTCTGAGGTCAGTAAGTTTTTTGACAAAATAATACTTTTATATAAGGATGCATTAAATTGGTCAAAAGTGACAGTAAAGAAGTACAATATTACAACATATTCCTATATTAAATAAATGTTCATTTGAACTTTCCATTCATCAAAGAATCTTGAAAAAAATGCATGTTTTCACACACACACACACACACACACACACACACACACACACACACACACACACACACACACACACACACACACACACACAAAAAATTAAATAAAATTAAGCAGCTGTTAAGCACTGATAATAAGCAATGTTCCACCAAATCAGCATATTAGAATGATTCTGGAGGATCATGTGACACTAGCCGCATTTCCATTAAAGATTTTGCGATATTTTCTAAATGTCGATAAAAAACTATTGCAAAATGACAGCGTTTCCATTAACTGATGTTATGCGACTAAAACGTAATTTTTTTCTCTCGCAATAAGTCATTCCAAAAATCATGGCGACGGATGTTGGTAGGTTTATGTATATCCCAGCCACCGCACTAGCTATTATTTTTAATCGAAGGAGACGTAGGAGTGTTATCCAAGCATTAATGGCAAGGAAAGCCCCTTATACTTGAGAGCGGCACATTTGAGGTGTTTCTCCCTCCTATCTGCTTCAAGGTCTTGATAAATTGTGGCATTTCTTTGTTGTTTAGAATCCAGTATTCCCGTAATACTCTCGTCATCTGTCCAAACATGTCGCGCCTTCTTTATGATCAACTTTTACGTACACCAGGTGACCTGTAAATGCGGAAATTTTTTTCCATTGGAGTTTTGTGAAATGTTCCTTTTTCAAATTGCCTGAAAAACCACCTCATGTGAGCGTAAAAACTTTTTTGCGATATATGGGAGATTTTGCGAAATTGACGCGTTTCCATTGGTTGTATTTTCAATTCGCAATTTCAATTTGCAATTTGAAGGGTAATGGAAATACGGCTACCGAATACTGGAGTAATGATGCTGAAAATTCAGCTTTGCTATCACAGGAAAATGTAATGAATTACATTTTAAAACATTTATTTTAAATTGTAATAATGTTTCGCAATTTTACTGTTTTTACTTAGCCTGGGAAAACCCAGACAACTTCCGGCAAATTTAGATTTGCTCTGAAAGTTAGTCTGGCAAAGAGCTCATTCAAGCCCATTTCCAATCCGTCGAAATCGAGGCACCAATCAGAAACGTTGGGGCGGGCTTTACACGATGACGACAGCGCTGGGTTTTAGGTCTATTCGCGACGTCCGTTGGTGACGCCCCTCTGGAAATGATTTGTTTATGACGCTTTGCCAGACCATAACTCAGTTACAACTGAGAATGGTCTGGTTTTAACCAGGCTAGTTTTTACTGTATTTCCGATCGAATAAACGCAGCATTAGTGAGCATGTGAGACTTCTTTCAAAAACATTAAAAGCATTTGGGTCTTTTGAATAGTAGTGTGGATTTATGTTAGTGTGAGGCAGTTTTACAGGCTGATTTCTGGAAGGTCTGTGGGGTAACTGACCCTTGATCCTTCTCAGATGCTCCATCTAACAGAAACTAGCAGATAAGTTAATATTTAATGATGCAGCAGATTTAATGGCAGAATAATTCAACCTGAGGGAAAGCATTAGAATCAGTTGCCCTCTTCATTTTGCTGAGCACACAAAAGTTAAACACACACAAATAAAATAAAAAAAAAACACGAATGAATACTAAAACACTACATGTTGCCATTTTATATATAAATATGCAAACTCATATTCCATCCTAATCAACTGTTCATTTTACCCCATAGTTTTGATGCCTCCTGACCTCGACTGGATCTGGATCCAGCGCTGGGACCCGGGACATGA